>NW_027182634.1:0-16555 GCF_040807025.1 Struthio camelus
ACCCCAGGGACCTGCTGCCACCAAGGACGTCCCCACCCTGGGGATGTCCTCACCCCGGGGGACCTGCTGCCACCCAAGACGTCCTCAACCTAGGGACCTGCTGCCACCAGAGACGTTCCCACCGTGGGGACACCCTCACCCGGGGACCTGCTGCCACCAGAGACATCCCCACCACGGGAACCCCTAGACGTGACATGGGGACACGCTGGGACCCTGCGGGGACCCCAGGATCATGAGGACACAGAGGGGACACGCTGGGATGCTGCTGGGACCTCCAGGGTCATGGAGACGTGGGGACATACTGGGGACATGGGGACACAGAGGAGACCCTGCCGGGAACCCCGGGGTCATGGGGACATGTGGTGACACAGGGACACACAGGGGACATGGGGGGGACACAGGGGAGACCCTGCCAGGACCCCTGTGGTTATGGAGATCCGTTGGGGACATGGGGAAGTACTGGGGACATGGGGGGACATGCTGGGGACATGGGGGGGGGATCTCTGTGGTCATGAAGACCCGTTGGGGACATGGGGGGGACACAGAGACCCGCCGGGACCCCGCTGGGTCCCCCAAGTTCATGGAGACCCGTTGGGGACATGGGATGGACACAGGGACCTGTGGGGACCCTGCTGGGACACCACCCGAGGTCATGGAGACCCGCTGGGGACATGGTGGGGGGACACAGGGACCTGCTGGGACCCCCGAGGTCATAGAGACCCGTTGGGGACATGGGATGGACACAGGAACCTGCTGGGTCCCCCAAGTTCATGGAGACCCGCTGGGGACATGGCGGGGGGACACAGGGACCTGGCAGGACCCTGCTGGGTCCCCCAAGTCCATGGAGACCCGTTGGGGACGTGGGATGGACACAGGGACCTGCTGGGACCCCCGAGGTCATGGAGACCCGTTGGGGACATGGCGGGGGGGACACAGGGACCTGGCAGGACCCTGCTGGGTCCCCCAAGTCCATGGAGACCCGATGGGGACGTGGGATGGACACAGGGACCTGCTGGGACCCCCGAGGTCATGGAGACCTGTTGGGGACATGGCGGGGGGGACACAGGGACCTGGTAGGACCCTGCTGGGTCCCCCAAGTCCATGGAGACCGTTGGGGACGTGGAGCGGGGACACAGGGACCTGCTGGGACCCTGCTGGGACACCACCTGAGGTCATGGAGACCCGTTGCAGGCATGGGGGGGGACACAGGGACCCGCTGGGACCCCTGAGGTCATGGAGACCCGTTGGGGACATGGGATGGACACAGGGACCTGCTGGGACCCCCGAGGTCATGGAGACCCACTGGGGACACGGGAGGGGGACACAGGGGACCCGCAGGGACCCGGGGTGGGGACGCCAGGCTGGCCGCGGCCCCCGCTCACTGGTGGAGAAGCCGGTGCGCTTGTGGCAGCGGGTGAACTCGATGTTGAAGTAGGCGACGAGCGCGTGGACGTAGTCGTTGCGCTTCACCTGCAGGCAGAAGGGCGCCGTGAACGTCAGCTCCTCCACCTTCACCGTGTAGATGTCCACCTCCTGGAGGGGCGGGGGGAGAAACGGGGTCACGGGGGGGGCGTCGGGATCCCCCCAAAACCTCCCCGTGAGCTCACCACGCACCCTGCCCCCTCCGTTTGCACCTCCGGGAGGGAGGAGCTCCGTCCAGGCCACCACGGAGCCTCCTAAAATTTCCCTTCCGGCACCAAAATGGGGTCAGGTGCCAGCGGTGCCCACGGGTGGGGGTCGGGCCCCAGAGTCTATCCCATCCCCCCACCCCCACACCTCCCCTGACCCACCTTGATGAGGCAGGCATTGGTCACGAGCTGCTTGGGGTCCACCACGTCCACGAGGGGCTCCTTGATGGCCACGTCCTTGATGCAGGACATGTCGAAGCCGTAGACGTTCTCCCACCCTGGCGGGGGACAGTGGTGAGATTGGGGGGGGGACAGGGGTCCCCCCAGATCCCCATGAGATGCCCCCAAACCTCCATGAGACCCCCCCAGAAACCCTTAGATGACCCTAAACCCCCTTGAGATGCCACCAAACCTCCCTCAGATCCCACTGAGGCACCCCCATACCCCAAGATACTCCCCTAGACTCCGTGAGATGCCCCCAAAGCTTCAGGAGACCCCCCATAAACCCTTAGATGATCCTAAACTCTCTTGAGATGCCTTCAACCCCCCCCAAACCCCTCGAGATGCCCCAAATCTCCATGAGACCCCCCCAGAACCCCTTAGATGATCCTAAACCCCCCGAGATGCC
This sequence comes from Struthio camelus, assembly GCF_040807025.1. Lineage (NCBI taxonomy): Eukaryota > Metazoa > Chordata > Aves > Struthioniformes > Struthionidae > Struthio > Struthio camelus. The sequence continues at coordinate 2,257 of NW_027182634.1, forward strand.
CCCAAACCTCCCTCAGATCCCACTGAGATGCCGCCAAACCCCCTTGAGAAGCCATCAACTCTTCCTCAGATCCCACTAAGACACCCCCAAACCTCAAGAAGCCTCCCAGACCCCCGTGAGATGCCCCTAAACCTCCATAAGAACCCCTTAGGTGACCTCAAACCTCCTTGTCACCAAACCCCCCTCAGAATCCACTGAGACACCCCCAAACCCCCTTGAGATATCATCATCTCTCCCTCAGACCCCACTGAGACACCCTCAAACCCCAAGACACTCCCCCCAGACCCCTCGAGACCACTCACAGTGGATCTTGTAGTCCTTGTACTGTCGGTCCTCGATGGCTGTGACGTAGAGTGTCGCCCGGTCAGGGAAGATGAGGCCATCGGGGGTCTGGGGCAGGGGGAGATGCCGGGGGGGGGGGGGGTCAGCCTGGCCCTGGGCACCCCCCAAATCCATCTCCACCCTCCAAAAGGGAAGGAGGACGAGCCAGCCCCGATGGTGGCAAAGGGACAGCATGAGATGTGGGGCCCCACAGGCTTGGGGGGGCCTCAGGGTGATCTATGGGGTCTGGGGAGGTTTCGGGGGGGGTCCAGGGAGGTTCTGGGGGGATCCTAGGGGGAGCTGAGGGTATCGAGGGGATCCTCGGGGGGGGGTTGAGACCCCCCCCGGGCCTCACCAGCTACTTGTCACGGGCGCACATGACTGTGTTGAGCACGGCCTTGTAGACCAGAAGGCTGGGGAGGTCCCCATGGGGTCTGGGGGTCCCGGAGAGGGTCTGGGGGCACCTGGGGGGTTGGGGGACCGCGGGGGGGGGCGGGTTGGGGCCCCCGGGCCTCACCAGCCACTTGTCGCGGGCGTAGATGACGGTGTTGAGCATGGACTCGTAGAAGAGGCAGTAGCCCATCCACTCGCTGATGATGATGTCGACCTTCTCCACCGGCAGCTCCACCTCCTCCACCTTCCCCTTGATGATGGAGACGACTGGGGGGGCCGGCACCCCGGGGTGGGGGTCAGCCATGGGGCTGGGGGGAAGGGGGGGCTCCAGGGGCAGTTCGGGGCGGCTGTGGGGCAGTTAGCGGGTCCGGAGAACAACTTGGGGGGCCGAAGGAGCAGCTGGGGGGTGGTTAGGAGGCAGCCAGGGACTGACTTAGGGGTCCCGGGGGGCAGAGCGGTCGTCCAAGGAGCAGCTGGGGGTATTTAGGGGGATTCAGGGGGGCAGTTAGGGGTCCTGGGGTGGCTTGTGGGGAGCTGGGGGCCCGCGAGGACAGTTAGGGGGGAAATTCAGGGGCCCAGCAGGCAGCTAGGGACTGATTTAGGGGTCCCAGGGGCAAGTCTGGGGCCATGGGGATGGCTGTGGGGCAGTTAGGGGGCAGCAAGGGGCCCTGGGGGGGTTGTGGGGCAGTTAGGGGGCCCAACAGGACAGTTAGGGGACCCAAGGGCAGCCATGGGGCAGTTAGGGGGCAGAGGAAGGCAGTAAAGGAGTTTGGGGTACCTCGGAGGGGACAGTTAGGGGTCCAGAAGGGCAGTTAGGGGGTCAGAGGGTACCTAGTGGGGCAGTTAGGGGTCCAGCAGGGCAGTTAGGGGGCTCAGAGGTACCTGGGGAGGCAGTTGAGGGTCCAGAAGGACAGTTAAGGGGTCTGGGGGTACCTGGGGGGGGCAGTTAGGGGTCCAGCAGGGCAGTTAGGGGGCTGAGAGGTAGCGAGGGGGGCAGTTGGGGGGCCCTGGGGTAACCAGGGAGGGCAGTTAGGGGGCCGAGAGGTATGGAGAGGGGCAGTTAGGGGGCTCTGGGGTAAGCAGGGAGGGCAGTTAGGGGGGCAAGAGGTAGCGAGGGGGGGCATTTGGGGGCCCCGGGTTAACCGGGGGGGCCGAGAGGCAGCGAGGGGGGGCAGTTGGGGGGCAGTTGGGGGGCCGGGGGAAACTCACCGTGGTCGAGTTTATTGGCTTTGACGATTTTCACGGCGTAGTCGGAGATGCTGGAGCACTCGATCTGGGGAAGGGGGGGGCGGGGGTGAGGCGAGGGGCACGCCGACCCCCCCCCCGTCCCCCGGCGCCCCCCAGGGCCCCCCCGGCTCACCCCGATGACGCGGCGGGCCCCCGCCTTGGCGGCGAACATGCAGAGGATGCCGGTGCCGCTGCCCACGTCCAGCACCACCTTGTCCTTGAAGAGGTGCCGGTTGTGGAACATGGAGTTGCGGTAGGTCAGCGTGCGCACCTCGTCCTTCAGCATCTCCTGGGGGGGGGAAACGGGGGGGTCATGGGGGGCTGGGTACCCCAAAACCTCCCCCCGGTACCCCTCGACCTGCCCCGAGCCACCCGGAGCAGCCCTGAGCCCCCTCGACCTGCCCTGAGCCCCCTCCGGCCTCCCCAAACCCCACCTCGGCCTTCAGCATCTCCTGGGGGGGGGGGGAAACGGGGGGGGTCATGAGGTACCCCAAAACCCCCCCCCGGTACCCCTCGACCTGCCCCGAGCCACCCGGAGCAGCCCTGAGCCCCCTCGATCTGCCCCGAGTCCCCCGGAGCAGCCCTGAGCCCCCTCCGGCCTCCCCAAACCCCACCTCGGCCTTCAGCATCTCCTGGGGGGGGGAAACGGGGGTTTGGGGGGACCTGGGCACCCCACAACCCCCCTGACAGACCCCAAATCCCCCCGACTGACCCCAAATCCCCTCTCCGGCCCCCAAACCCCCCCTCGGCTTCCAGCATCTCTTGGGGGGGGGGGAATAGGGGGTTTGGGGGAGCCTTGGGCACCCCACAACCCCCCTGATAGACCCCAAATCCCCCCGACTGACCCCAAAACCCCCTTCCGGCCCCCCCAAACCCCCCCCGGCCTCCAGCATCTCTTTGGGGGGAGGGGGGACAGGGGTTTGGGGGGGGGGGGCTTTGGGCACCCCCCGACCTGTCCTTGCACCCTGAGGAGGGGCAAAACCCCAAACATCTCCCCCCCCGCCCCCAGCCAAGGGCCTGCGTGGGGCAGGGGAGGCAGAAGGGGTCGCCGGGGCCCCCCCGAACCTGTCGGGGGGGTCGGGGGGGGTCCGGGGGGGGGTCTGGGGTCACCTCGTGGATGCCGAAGTGGGCGTAGGAGTCGAAGTAGTAATCCTTGGACGTCATCTCCTCGGCCGAGGGCTTGGCGCTGCTCTCCGCCGGGGGGCACGAGACCTGGCGGGGGGGGGGGGGTCGGGGGGGTCGGGGGGACAGGTCAGACCCGCGGGGGGGGGGGGTCCCGAAACGCGTCAGCTCCCCCCTCCACCGAGGAAAGTTTGTGGAGGGGGGGGGGGGTCCATCCCCAACCTGCCGCCTGCTCCGGAAAGAGGCGCGTGGGGCTGCCGTCGGGGTGGGGTGGGGTGCGTGGGGGTCCGGGGGGGGCCCTGAATGTGGTATTTTTTTGGGGGGGGGGGGTTTAAAGGATATTTACATCTTCTAGCGCCGGCCGGAGGCTCATCCCGTTAGCCAGGGTGGCTACAAAGGTCTAGAAGAGAGCAAGGGAGAGACGTCAATGGGGCCGGGCCGGGCTGGGGGGGGGGCCGCGAGGGCCGGGACCCCCGGGGGGGGCGATAGTGGGGCTTGGGGGGGGGGCCGGGACCCCCACATGGGGGGCTAGAGAGGGCTGGGTCCTCCACATTGGGGGCTAGAGAGGGGCTGGGGGGGCTGAGACCCCCATATGGGGGGCGAGCGAGGGGCCGGGACCCCCACGTGGGGGGCTAGAGAGGGGCCGGGGGGGCCGGGACCCGCACGTGGGGGGCTAGAGAGGGGCTGGGGGGGCTGAGACCCCCATGTGGGGGTGAGCAAGGGGCCGGGACCCCCACGTGGGGGGCTAGAGAGGAGCTGAGACCCCCACGTGGGGGGCTAGAGAGGAGCTGGGGGGGCTGAGACCCCCACGTGGGGGGCTAGAGAGGGGCTGGGGGGGGGCTGAGACCCCCACGTGGGGGGTGAGCAAGGGGCCGGGACCCCCATGTGGGGGGCCAGAGAGGGGCTGGGGGGCCCATGAGGGCCTGGGACCCCCCATGGGAGTCAAGTGAGGGGCTTGGGGGGCCGAGACCCCCACGTGGGGGGCCAGTGAGGGGCTGGGGGGCTCCCTATGGCTCTGGGACCCCCACGTGGGGGGCTAGAGAGAGGCTGAGGGGGCTGAGACCCCCACATGGGGGGCCAGTGAGGGGCTGAGGGGGGGGCGAGACCCCCACATGGGGGGCCAGCGAGGGGCTGGGGGGGCCCTATGGCTCTGGGACCCCCACGTGGGGGGCTAGAGAGAGGCTGAGGGGGCTGAGACCCCCACGTGGGGGGCCAGTGAGGGGCTGAGGGGGGGGCGAGACCCCCACATGGGGGGCCAGCGAGGGACTGGGGGGCTCCCTATGGCTCTAGGACCCCCATGAGGGGGGCTAGGGAGAGGCTGGGGGGGCTGAGACCCCCACGTGGGGGGCCAGCGAGGGGCTGGGGGGGCCCTATGGCTCTGGGACCCCCACGTGGGGTGGGGGGGGCAGTTTTTTGGGGGCAGGAGGAGCTATTTTAGGGGGCAATTTGGGGGGGGGGAAGAGGCAGCTCCTGTTCCCCCCCCCACCCCGCGACAGCCACACGAGCAGGCGGCTCCCTGTCCCGACAGGACCCCCCCCCAAATCGCGATAGGACCCCCCCATCGCCACAAGACCCCCCCCCGCATCCCGCTCTCCTATCGCGACAGCCCCCCCCCTTCAAACAGGCGCCTCCTCCCCTGACGCGGCGCTTTGTCACGACAGGACCCCCCCACCCAAGCCCTGTCGCGACAGGACCCCCCCCTCGGCACAAGCCCTGTCGCGACAGGCCCCTTCCTAACAGCCCCCCCCCTCCCGCAGCCTATCGCGACAGGACCCTCCGCTATCGCGACGGCGCCTCCAGCTCTCACGGCGGGAAAGGGGGGGGGTCCCGGGAGGGTCCCAGGCGTCCGGGCCCCCCCCCCTCCGGCTTTGTCCGGGGGGCGGCGGGAGCCGCGTGGTGGGGGGGGGGGGGGGCCGGGACCCCCCACGTGGCCTCCACGTGGGGCCGCCCCCCCCCCCGGGGGCCCCAAATACCCCCCAGGGGGCTCAATAGCCCCCCCCAGGCCCCCAAATATCTCCCCGGGGGGGCTAAATAAACCCCCAGGTCCCCAAATACCCCCCCAGGGGGCTCAATAACCCCCCCAGGCCCCCAAATATCTCCCCGGGGGGGCTAAATAAACCCCCAGGTCCCCAAATATCCCCCCCGGGGGCTAAATACTCTCCTGGGGGGGGGGGGCTAAACACCCCCCAGGCTCTCAAATACCCCCCAAGGGGGCTAACCCCCCCCCAGTCCCAAAATATCCCCCTGGGGGGCTAAATACCCTCCTTAGGGGGGGGTTAAATATCCCCCCTAGGCCCTCAAATACCCCCTGGGGGGGGCTACATAGCCCCCCAAGCCCCTAAATATCCTCCCGGGCCCCCAAATACCCCATGGGGGGGGCTAAATACCTTCTTTGGGGGGTTAAATACCCCCCCAGGGCCCCAAATATCTCCCTGGGGGGGCTACATACCCCTCTAGGCCCCCAAATATCCCCCCGGGGGGGCTAAATACCCCCCCAGGCCCACAAATATCATCCCAGGGGGGTTAAATACCCTCCTTGGGGGGTTAAATACCCCCCAAGCCCCCAAATATCATCCGGGGGGGTTAAATATCCCCCAGACCCCCAAATATCATCCTGGGGGGGGCTAAATACCCACCTAGGCCCCCAAATATCCCCCTGGGGGGGTAAATACCCCCTCAGACCCCCAAATATCACCCCGGGGGGGGTTAAATACCCCCCCAACCGGCCCCAAATCCGTCCCCCCCCCCTCCCCCAAACCCGGGGGGCCAACGACCGCCCCCCCCCCCGGCTCCACTGCCCCCCCCGGCTCCACCGAGCCCCCCCGGGCCGTTACGGCCCCCCCCCGGGCCGTTAAACCCCCCCCCGGGGGCCGCAGACCCCCGCCGGGCCCCCCCCCGCCGCCGGCGCCCCCCTCACCTCCATGATGCAGTTGGCCGCCTCCGCCATCTTGTGAGCGACGCCGAGCGCGAGCGCAGCGACCCCCCCCCGCCCCCCCCGACCAGCCCCGCCGCGGCTTTTATAGCGGGGGCGGGGCGGGCACCGCCTCCCCCGCCTTCTCATTGGCCGCCTTTCCCGGCCGCGGCGCGCGATTGGGCGGTTCGGCCGTCGCTCGGTTGCCTGCCCCCCCCACCCCCGGCCTCTGCCGCCGCCTGGCGCGCGGCCCGGAAGGGCGGGACCTGGCGGGCTGCGCGGGGCGCTATTGGGCAGCGCGACGTCAATCAGGTGGCTGCCGGCGGGCACCGCCTCGGCGGCGGGGAGGAGGGGGGCGTGGCCACGCCTTCCTGCGTGCTCATAGGTGGAGGGCAGCGTCCGTCAAGGCTATCCCCGCCCACGCGCCGCCGAGGGACCGCCCCCCGCTCCCAGTCACCCCATAGACCCCCCCAGTCACCCCATAGACCCCCCAGTCACCCCACAGACCCCCCCAGTTCACCCCCAGACCCCCCAGTCATCCCACAGACCCCCCCAGTCACCCCACAGACCCCCCCAGTCACCCCATAGACCCCCTCAGTTCACCCCAGACCCACCAGTCACCCCATAGACCCCCCAGTTCCCCCACAGACCCCCCAGTCACCCCATAGACCCCCCAGTTCCCCCACAGACCCCCCAGTTCACCCCCAGACCCCCCAGTCACCCCACAGACCCCCCCAGTTCCCCCATAGACCCCCCAGTTCACCCCCAGACCCCCCAGTCACCCCACAGACCCCCCCAGTTCCCCCATAGACCCCCCAGTCACCCCACAGACCCCCCCAGTTCCCCCACAGACCCCCCAGTCACCCCATAGACCCCCCAGTTCACCCCCAGGCTCCCCAGTTACCCCATAGACCTCCCAGTCACCCCACAGACCCCCCAGTTCCCCCATAGACCCCCCCAGTTCACCCCCAGACCCCCCAGTCACCCCACAGACCCCCCCAGTTCCCCCATAGACCCCCCAGTTCACCCCCAGACCCCCCAGTCACCCCACAGACCCCCCCAGTTCCCCCATAGACCCCCCAGTCACCCCGCAGACCCCCCCAGTCACCCCATAGACCCCCCCAGTTCACCCCAGACCCACCAGTCACACCATAGACCCCCCAGTTCACCCCCAGACCCCCCAGTCACCCCATAGACCCCCCAGTCATCCCACAGACCCCCCAGTTCCCCCATAGACCCCCCCAGTTCACCCCCAGACCCACCAGTCACACCATAGACCCCCCAGTTCCCCCACAGACCCCCCAGTCACCCCATAGACCCCCCAGTTCACCCCCAAGCTCCCCAGTTACCCCATAGACCTCCCAGTCACCCCACAGATCCCCCAGTTCCCCCATAGACCCCCCCAGTTCCCCCACAGACCCCCCAGTCACTCCACAGACCCCCCCCAGTTCCCCCATAGACCCCCCAGTCACCCCACAGACCCCCCCAGTTCCCCCATAGACCCCCCCAGTTCACCCCCAGACCCCCCAGTCACCCCACAGACCCCCCAGTCAGCCCACAGACCCCCCCAGTTCCCCCACAGACCCCCCAGTCAGCCCACAGACCCCCCCAGTCACCCCATAGACCCCCCCAGTTCACCCCCAGACCCCCCAGTCACACCATAGACCCCCCAGTTCCCCCCCAGACCCCCAGTTCCCCCCCAGACCCCCCCAGTCACCCCATAGACCCCCCAGTTCACCCCCAGACCCCCAGTCACCCCACAGACTCCCCAGTGACCCCATAGACCCCCCAGTTCACCCCCAGACCCCCCAGTCACCCCACAGACCCCCCACTTCCCCCACAGACCCCCCAGTAACCTCCTGCTCCCAGTTACCCCCCCCAATTTCTCCATTCCCGTCTCTTTTGCCCATTTTATTAGGAATTTACAAAATTTTACAGCCGCCGCCACCCAGGGGGGGACAATAAATACAGGGGGGCCCTGCCCGCCCCACGGGGGGCCCAGGTGTCCGGGTGCCCCCCGCCCCTACCAGGGTGGGGGGTGTCAGTGCAGTGGAGGGCAGGCGCTAGGGGGCGACGGGGACACCCATGGGGCGCCCCACGGGGCCACCAGGGCCACCCATGGGACCCCCCACGTGGGGCACGTCAGCCCCAGGGCCACCTACGGGGCACCCCACGGGGCTCACGGGGCCACCAGGGCCACCTACAGGGCACCCCACAGGGCTCACAGGGCCACCGAGGCCATCAGGGCCACCTATGGGGCATCCCACGGGGCTCACGGGGCCACCAGGGCCACCTATGGGGCATCCCATGGGGCTCACAGGGCCACTGAGGCCACCAGGGCCACCTATGGGGCACCCCACAGGGCTCACAGGGCCACCGGAGCCACCAGGGCCATCTATGGGGCACCCCATGGGGCTCACGGGACCACTAGGGACACCTATGGGGCACCCCATGGAGGTCACAGGGCCACCAGAGCCACCAGGACCACCTATGGGGCACCCCATGGGGCTCATGGGACCACCAGGGCCACCTACGAGGCACCCCACAGGGCTCACAGGGCCACCAGGGCCACCTATGGAGCACCCCATGGAGGTCACAGGGCCACCAGAACCACCAGGACCACCTACAGGGCACCCCATGGGGCTCATGGGGCCACCAGGGCCACCCATGGAGCACCCCATGGAGGTCACAGGGCCATTGGGGCCACCAGGGCCACTTATGGGACACCCTGTATGAGGTACACCAGCCCTAGGGCCACCCATGGGACACACCATGGAGGTCATGGTGCCACCAGGGCCACTCAGAAGACCTCCTACGGGGTTGATGATGCTATCAGGGCCACCCAGGGGACCTCCTGTATGAGGTACAGCTCCACTGGAGCCACTGGGACCACCCATGCCCCCTCCCACCTGACTTATGGTACCACCAGGGCCACCTATGGGACCTCCCAGGGGGTTTCTAGTGCCACCAGAGCCATCTGTGAGATCTCCTATGGGGTTGATGGCACCACCAGGGCTACCCATGGGACCTCCTAGGGGGTTCCTGGTGCCACCAGGGCCACCCAGGGGACCTCCTATGAGGTTGATGGTGCCACCAGTGCCACCCAGAGGACCTCCCAGCGGGTTCCTGGTGCCACCAGGGCTACCCATGAGATCTTCTATGGGGTTGATGGCACCAGTGAGACCTCCTAGGGCATTGATGGTACCACCGGAGACACCCAGAGGACCTCCCAGCGGGTTCCTGGTGCCATCAGGGCCACCCGTGAGATCTCCTATAGGGTTGATGGCACCAGCGGGACTTTCTAGGGCGTTGATGGTGCCACCAGTGCCACCCAGAGGACCTCCTAGTGGGTTCCTGGTGCCACCAGGGCCACCCGTGAGATCTCCTATGGGATTAGTGGTGCCAGCAGGACCGCCTAGGGTGTTGATGGTGCCACCAGAGCCACCCAGAGGACTTCCCAGAGGGTTCCTGATGCCACCAGGGCCACCCGTGAGATCTCCTACGGGGTTGGCGGCACCAGCAGGACCTGCCAGGGGGTGGCCGGGGCCGGGGGGCCGGGCGGCGGGCAGCAACGCGGGGCCGAAGCGGTAGGTGAGCTTGCGGCGCACCTTGCGCACCTCGCCGGTGCGGGCGTAGGTGCGCAGGGCCCGGGCCAGCTTGGGGTAGGTCATGGCGCGCCGGTTGCCCTTGCGGCGGCCCCAGGCCCGGGCCAGCGTCTCCTTGTGCCGCGAGCTGAACTGGAAGACGCCGGCGTCGCGCTGCACCCACCAGACGCACTGGGGCAGCTCGCCCCGCTCCAGCACCCCCAGCAGGAACTGGAAGAGGCGCTCCCGGCCGCGCGGACCTGCCCGGGGACACCGTGGGGACACCGTGGGGACATCGTGGGGACGTGGGGACACCATGGGGACGTGGGGACACCATCGGGACACCACGGGGACATCGTGGGGACGTGGGGACACCAGGAGGACGTGGGAACACCGTGTAGACGCCATGGGGACGTGGGGACACCAGAAGGACATCATGGGGAGATGGGGACACCGTGGGGACATCATGGGGACATCATGGGGACACGGGGACATGGAGACACCATGGGGACATGGGAACACCATGGGGACATCACGGGGACATGGGGACATCATGGGGACACCATGGGGACGTGGGGACATGGGGACACCATAGGGAGATGGGGACACCATAGGGACACTATGGGGATGTGGGGACACCATGGGGACATGGAGACACCATGGGGACATGGGAACACCATGGGGACATCACGGGGACATGGGGACATCATGGGGACACCATGGGGACGTGGGGACATGGGGACACCATAGGGAGATGGGGACACCATAGGGACACTATGGGGATGTGGGGACACCATGGGGACATGGAGACACCATCGGGACATCACTGGGAGATGGGGACACCATGGGGGTGTGAGGACACCATGGGGACACCGTAGGGAGATGGGGAGACCATAGGGACACCATGGGGATGTGGGGACACCATGGGGACATGGAGACACCATGGGGACATGGGGACGCCATGGGGACATGGGGACACCATGGGGACATCACGGGGACATGGGGACATCATGGAGGGTGAGGACACCATGGGGACACCATAGGGACATGAGGACACCATGGGATCGTGGGGACACCATGGGGGTGTGGGGAAGCCACGGGGACACCAGGACATGGGGACACTGTGGGGACACCGTGGGGACACTCACTGGGGCCGGGGGCCATTCCCAGGGCCGCGGCGTCGTCCGAGTCGGAGTCAGAGGGGGCCGGAGCCGGCGGGGGGCCGAGCTGGGGGCGGGGTCAGCGGGGTCACACCGGGGGCCCAGGCGTCCGGGCCTGGTCCCGGCACCCCCCACTCCCCCCCCCCCCGCAGGGCGTCCGGGCGCCCCCACCCCACGAGGGGCCCAGGCGTCTGGGTGCCTCCACCCCACGAGGGGCCCAGGCGTCCGGGCACCCAAACCCCACAAGGGGCCCAGGCATCCGGGCACCCAAACCCCACAAGGGGCCCAGGCGTCTGGGCGCTCCCACCCCACGAGGGGCCCAGGCGTCCGGGCGCCTCCACCCCACAAGGGACCCAGGTGTCCGGGTGCCTCCACCCCACAAGGGGCCCAGGCGTCCGGGCACCCAAACCCCACAAGGGGCCCAGGCGTCCGGGCGCCCTCACCCCACAAGGGGCCCAGGCGTCCGGGTGCCCCCACCCCACGAGGGGCCCAGGCGTCCGGGTGCCCCCACCCCACGAGGGGCCCAGGTGTCCGGGTGCCTCCACCCCACGAGGGGCCCAGGTGTCCGGGCGCCCCCACCCCACAAGGGGCCCAGGCGTCCGGGCGCCCTCACCCCACGAGGGGCCCAGGCGTCCGGGTGCCTCCACCCCACAAGGGACCCAGGTGTCCGGGTGCCTCCACCCCACAAGGGGCCCAGGCGTCCGGGCACCCAAACCCCACAAGGGGCCCAGGCGTCCGGGCGCCCTCACCCCACAAGGGGCCCAGGCATCCGGGTGCCCCCACCCCACGAGGGGCCCAGGTGTCCGGGTGCCCCCACCCCACGAGGGGCCCAGGTGTCCGGGCACCCAAACCCCACGAGGGGCCCAGGCGTCCGGGCGCCCCCACCCCACAAGGGGCCCAGGCGTCCGGGTGCCTCCACCCCACAAGGGACCCAGGTGTCCGGGTGCCCCCCACCCCACGAGGGGCCCAGGCGTCTGGGCACCCAAACCCCACGAGGGGCCCAGGCGTCCGGGCGCCTCCACCCCACAAGGGGCCCAGGCGTCCGGGCGCTCACCGGGGGGGGCTGCCCCCCCAGGGGGGTGGCGCAGGGTCCCGGCTCGAAGGGCTCGAAGGCGTCGGGCAGCGGCAGCCAGTCCGGGCACGGTCCTGCGGGGAGAGGGCCCAGGCGTCCGGGCGGCCCCCCGTCACCCCGATCCCCCCCCCAAGGGGCCCAGGCGTCCGGGTGGCCCCTCTCCCCCTCCAGGGCCCAGGCGTCCGGGCGCGCCCCCCAATGGGGGTCCAGGTGTCCGGGTACCCCCCCCACCCCCCCCAAGGGGCCCAGGCATCCGGGCGCCCCCCCCTACCTCCCACCAGGGGCCCAGGCGTCCGGGTGGCCCCCAGCCCTCCCCAAGGGGCCCAGGCATCCGGGCGCCCCCCCCCCAATGGGGGCCCAGGTGTCTGGGTACCCCCCCACCTCCCACCAGGGGCCCAGGCCTCCGGGCCCCCCCTCCCCCTCCTCCGGGGGCCCAGGCGTCCGGGTGCCCCCTCCCCCCCCCAGGGGCCCAGGCATCCGGGCCGGCCCCGCCCCCCGGGAGCACAAGGGCCCCACAGTCCCCGGCCCCCCCTCCCCCCCCCCCGGGAAAGAACCCAGGCGTCCGGGCCGGGGGCGGGGCCGGGCGCGGCCGCCACATGCAAATAGCGGTGCTCATTTGCATGCCGGCCCCGCCCCCTTTCCCCACCGGGGGGGTCGGGGCCGCGGCCCTGACGTCAGCGCGGTGGCGTGACGTCACCGCGCCCACCTGCCAGCGGGTCGGCGTCGCCGGGGTCCAGCGGGGGGGGGCAGGAGTCGAGGTCGCAGAAGGAGGGGACCTGGCGGGGGGGGGGGGGTCAGGAGCTGCTGCGGGCCCAGGCGTCCGGGCACCCTCTGCCCCCCCTCCCCCAACGGGGCCCAGGCGTCCGGGACATGACACCTCTCCAAGGGACCCAGGTGTCCGAGGGGTCCCCTCCTTCCCCAGGGGGCCCAGGAGTCCGGGACATGACAGCCCCCTGCCAGGGGGCCCAGGTGTTCGGGGGAGGGGGTCCTCTCCCCCCCCAGGGGGCCCAGGTGTCCGGGGGGGTCCCTGCCTCCCCAAGGGACCCAGGGATCTGGGACATGACACCTTCCCCAGGGGGCCCAGGCGTCCGGGGGTCTCCTTCCCCAGGGGGCCCAGGCGTCCGGGTGGACATGACACCCCCCTGCTGGGGGCCCAGGTGCCCAGTGGGGTCCTCTCCCCCCCAGGGGGCCCAGGTGTCCGGGGTTCCCCTCCTCCCAGGGGGCCCAGGCATCCGGGGGGACATGATGCCCCCCCCCAAAGGATCCAGGTGTCCCGGGGGGGGGGTTCTCCTCCCACCCAGGGGGCCCAGGCGTCCGGGGGGGGGGGTCCTTACCCCATAGCCATACTGGGAGCCGTCAAACCTGCGGGGACAAAGCGGGGGGTCAGTGTCCCCCCGGCGCCCCCCAAGCGACATGTTCCCCCCCCCCATTGCACGATGCCCATCGCCCCAAGGAGGGGGGGGAACGCGGGTGAGGTCGAGTCCCCCCCCCCCCGGCCCCCCACTCACGGGGACGCGTCCAGGGCCAGCATGGCGCCGCGGCGGGCCAGGGCGGGCCGGACTCGTGCGAAGCCGTGCGAGATCGCGCCGGACCCGTGCGACGCCGTGCGAGACCGCAGTGGATCCGTGCGACGCCGTGCGAGACCGCGCCAGACCCGTGCGACGCCGTGCGAGATCGCGCCGGACCCGTGCGACGCCGTGCGAGATCGCGCCGGACTCGTGCGACGCCGTGCGAGACCGCGCCGGACCCGTGCGACGCCGTGCGAGACCGCAGTGGATCCGTGCGACGCCGTGCGAGACCGCGCCGGACTCGTGCGACGCCGTGCGAGACCGCAGTGGATCCGTGCGACGCCGTGCGAGACCGCGCCGGACTCGTGCGACGCCGTGCGAGACCGCGCCGGACCCGTGCGCCGTCGTGCGAGCGCCTCGCACGCCGCCGGTTTATAGCCCCCGCGGGGAGGGGACGGGGCTGAGCTCACGGCGAAATTCCCCGGGCGCGAGGCGGGGCCCGGCCCAGCCTTGCACAACCAAACCGCCCCCCCCCCCCAGCTGGGCCCAGGCGTCCGGGCCCCTCCCAGCGGACCCAGGCGTCCGGGATACTCCCTCCGGTCCACGGAGGGCCCAGGTGTCCGGGATCCCCCCTCTCTGGTTGGGAGCGGGCCCAGGAGTCCAGGCTCCTCCCCAAAGGGCCCAGGCGTCCGGGCTCCAACCTCAAGCCCTCGCTACCCTCGTTGGGGGGCCCAGGCGTCCGGGTCCCCGTGCTGAGGGCCCAGGCGTCCGGGATCCCCTCCCCTCCCCACTTGAGAGCGGACCCAGGTGTCCGGGCACCAACCTCGAGGCCCCGCTACCCTCGTTGGGGGGCCCAGGCGTCCGGGTCCCCCCCCCCCCCAACCACACACACGTCCAGGCATCAAATAAGCTTTTTATTCACCGTAGAAAAAGACAAAAGTGCCCCAACGCCCGCCGGGGGAAGGGGACGGGCCCCGGCGCCCGGGGGCCCAGGCGTCCGG
>NW_027182635.1:0-39555 GCF_040807025.1 Struthio camelus
GCGACGATTGACCGACTTCGACTCGTGACGATCGGCCGACCTCGGCCGACCTTGACTTGCGACGATCGGATGACCTCGGCCGACCTCGACTCGCGATGATCGGCCAACCTCAGCCAACCTCAACTCGCGACGCTCGGCCTACCTCGGCCGACCTCGACTCGTGACGATCGACCGACTTCGACTCGTGACGATCGACCAATCTCGACTCGCAACAACTGGCCGACCTCGACTCGCGACGCTGGGCCGACCTCGGCCAACCTCGACTCGCGACGCTCGGCCGACCTCGACTCGCGACGCTGGGCCGACCTCGGCCGACCTTGGCGCGCGACGCTGGGCCGACCTTGGCGCGCGACGCTGGGCCGACCTCGGCCGACCTCGACTCGCGACGGTCGACCAAGCTCGACTCGCAACGACTGGCCGACCTCGACTCGCGACCATGGGCCGACCTCGGCCGACCTCAACTCGCGACCATCGGGCGACCTCGACTCGCGATGCTCGGCCGACATCGGCCGACCTCGACTCGCGACGGTCGGTTGACCTCGACCTGCGACAATCAGCCGACATCGACCGACCTTGACTCGCGACCATGAGCTGAAGTCAGCCGACCTCGACTCTCGACGATTGGTTGACCTCAACTCACGACGCTCGGCCGACCTCGACTCGCCACGCTCGGCCGACCTCGACTGGCGACGCTCGGCCGACCTCGGCCTACCTCGACTCACGACCATCGGCTGACCTTGACTCGCGACAATCGGCCGACCTCGGCCAACCTTGACTCGCAACCATCGGCCGACCTCGGCCGACCTCGACTGGCGACGATCGGCCGACCTCGACTGGCGACGCTCGGCCGCCCTCGACTCGCGACGCTCGGCTGACCTCGGCCGACCTCGACTCGCGACCATTGGACGACCTCGGCCGACCTCGTCTCGCGACGATCAGCCAATCTCAACTCACAATAATCGGCCGACCTCGACTCGCGACGCTCGGCCTACCTCGGCCGACCTCGACTCGCGACGCTCGGCCGACCTCGGCCGACCTCGACTCGCGACGCTCGGCGGACCTCGGCCGACCTCGTCTCGCGACGCTCGGCCGACCTCGGCCGACCTCGACTCGCAACCATCTGCAGACCTCGGCCGACCTCGACTCGCGACGCTCGGCTGACCTCGGCCGACCTCGACTCGCGACGATCGGCCGACCTCGGCCGACGTCGACTCGCGACGATCGGCCGACCTCGGCCGACGTCGACTCGCGACGATCGGCCGACCTCGGCCGACCTCGTCTCGCGACGATCGACCGACCTCGACCGACCTCGACTCGCGACGCTCGGCCGACCTTGACCGACCTCGACTCGCGACGATCGGCCGACCTCGTCTCGCGCCAATCGACCAATCTCGACTCGGAACCCTCGGCTGACCTTGACTCGTGACAATCGGCCAATCTCGGCCGACCTCGACTGGCGACGATCGCCCGACCTCGACTCACAAGGATGGGCTGACCTCGACTCGGGACGCTCGGCCGACCTCGGCCGACCTCGACTCGCGACGGTCGGTTGACCTCGACCTGCGACAATCAGCCGACATCGACCGACCTTGACTCGCGACCATGAGCTGAAGTCAGCCGACCTCGACTCACGACGATTGGTTGACCTCGACTTGCGACGATCGGCCGACCTCGACCGACCTCGACTCGCGACGATCGGCCGACCTCGACTCACGACGCTCGGCCGACCTCGACTCGCCACGCTCGGCCGACCTCGACTGGCGACGCTCGGCCGACCTCGGCCGACCTCGACTCACGACCATCGGCTGACCTTGACTCGCGACAATCGGCCGACCTCGGCCAACCTTGATTCGCAACCATCGGCCGACCTCGGCCGACCTCGACTGGCGACGATCGGCCGACCTCGACTGGCGACGCTCGGCCGCCCTCGACTCGCGACGCTCGGCTGACCTCGGCCGACCTCGACTCGCGACGATCAGCCAATCTCAACTCACAATAATCGGCCGACCTCGACTCGCGACGCTCGGCCGACCTCGGCCGACCTTGACTCGCGACGCTCGGCCTACCTCGGCCGACCTCGACTCGCAACCATCTGCAGACCTCGGCCGACCTCGACTCGCGACGCTGGGCCGACCTTGGCCGACCTCGACTCGCGACGATCGGCTGACCTTGGCCGACCTCGACTCGCGACGATCGGCCGACCTCGGCCGACCTCGACTCGCGATGATCGGCTGACCTCGGCCGACCTCGACTCGCGACGATCGACCAATCTCGACTCGCAACGACCGGCCGACCTCGACTCGCGACGATCGGCCAATCTCAACTCGCAATAATCGGCCGACCTCGACTTGCGACGATCGGCCGACCTCAGCCAACCTCGACTCGCATCGGCTGACCTCGACGGTACCTGATTGGCCGGCCGAGCTCGAGACGCGATGATCCCTGATCGGCCGACCTCGAGACATGATGATTGACCGACCTCGGCCGACCTTGGCCGACCTCAACTCGCGACGAACGGCCAACCTCGGCCGACCTCGACTCGCGACGGTTGGCCTACCTTGACTCGAGACGGTCAGCAACCTCGACTCGCAACCATCGGCCGACCTCGGCCGACCTCGACTCGCGACGCTCGGCCAACCTCGACTCGCGACGCTGGGCCGACCTCGGCCGACCTCGGCACGCGACGCTGAGCCGACCTCGGCGCGCGACGCTGGGCCGACCTCGGCGCGCTACGCTGGGCCGACCTCGGCCGACCTCGACCCGCGACGGTCGACCAAGCTCAACTCGCAACGACTGGCCGACCTCGACTCGCGACCATCGGCCGACCTCGGCCGACCTCAACTCGCGACCATCGGGCGACCTCGACTCGCGATGCTCGGCCGACATCGGCCGACCTCGACTCGCGACGGTCGGTTGACCTCGACCTGCGACAATCAGCCGACATCGACCGACCTTGACTCGCGACCATGAGCTGAAGTCAGCCGACCTCGACTCACGACGATTGGTTGACCTCGACTCACGACGCTCGGCCGACCTCGACTCGCCACGCTCGGCCGACCTCGACTCGCGACGCTTGGCCGACCTCGGCCTACCTCGACTCACGACCATCGCCTGACCTTGACTCGCGACAATCGGCCGACCTCGGCCAACCTTGACTCGCAACCATCGGCCGACCTCGGCCGACCTCGACTGGCGACGATCGGCCGACCTCGACTGGCGACGCTCGGCCGACCTCGACTCGCGACGCTCGGCCGACCTCGACTCGCGACGCTCGGCCGACCTCGACTCGCGACGGTTGGCCGACCTCGACTCGCGAGAATCGGCTGACCTCGGCCGACCTCGACTTGCAACGATTGACCGACCTCGGCCAACCTCGACTCACAACGATCGGATGACCTCGGCCGACCTCGAGTCGCGACGATTGACCGACTTCGACTCGTGACGATCGGCCGACCTCGGCCGACCTTGACTTGCGACGATCGGATGACCTCGGCCGACCTCGACTCGCGATGATCGGCCAACCTCAGCCAACCTCAACTCGCGACGCTCGGCCTACCTCGGCCGACCTCGACTCGTGACGATCGACCAATCTCGACTCGCAACAACTGGCCGACCTCGACTCGCGACGCTGGGCCGACCTCGGCCAACCTCGACTCGCGACGCTCGGCCGACCTCGACTCGCGACGCTGGGCCGACCTCGGCCGACCTTGGCGCGCGACGCTGGGCCGACCTTGGCGCGCGACGCTGGGCCGACCTCGGCCGACCTCGACTCGCGACGGTCGACCAAGCTCGACTCGCAACGACTGGCCGACCTCGACTCGCGACCATGGGCCGACCTCGGCCGACCTCAACTCGCGACCATCGGGCGACCTCGACTCGCGATGCTCGGCCGACATCGGCCGACCTCGACTCGCGACGGTCGGTTGACCTCGACCTGCGACAATCAGCCGACATCGACCGACCTTGACTCGCGACCATGAGCTGAAGTCAGCCGACCTCGACTCTCGACGATTGGTTGACCTCAACTCACGACGCTCGGCCGACCTCGACTCGCCACGCTCGGCCGACCTCGACTGGCGACGCTCGGCCGACCTCGGCCTACCTCGACTCACGACCATCGGCTGACCTTGACTCGCGACAATCGGCCGACCTCGGCCAACCTTGACTCGCAACCATCGGCCGACCTCGGCCGACCTCGACTGGCGACGATCGGCCGACCTCGACTGGCGACGCTCGGCCGCCCTCGACTCGCGACGCTCGGCTGACCTCGGCCGACCTCGACTCGCGACCATTGGACGACCTCGGCCGACCTCGTCTCGCGACGATCAGCCAATCTCAACTCACAATAATCGGCCGACCTCGACTCGCGACGCTCGGCCTACCTCGGCCGACCTCGACTCGCGACGCTCGGCCGACCTCGGCCGACCTCGACTCGCGACGCTCGGCGGACCTCGGCCGACCTCGTCTCGCGACGCTCGGCCGACCTCGGCCGACCTCGACTCGCAACCATCTGCAGACCTCGGCCGACCTCGACTCGCGACGCTCGGCTGACCTCGGCCGACCTCGACTCGCGACGATCGGCCGACCTCGGCCGACGTCGACTCGCGACGATCGGCCGACCTCGGCCGACCTCGTCTCGCGACGATCGACCGACCTCGACCGACCTCGACTCGCGACGCTCGGCCGACCTTGACCGACCTCGACTCGCGACGATCGGCCGACCTCGTCTCGCGCCAATCGACCAATCTCGACTCGGAACCCTCGGCTGACCTTGACTCGTGACAATCGGCCAATCTCGGCCGACCTCGACTGGCGACGATCGCCCGACCTCGACTCACAAGGATGGGCTGACCTCGACTCGGGACGCTCGGCCGACCTCGGCCGACCTCGACTCGCGACGGTCGGTTGACCTCGACCTGCGACAATCAGCCGACATCGACCGACCTTGACTCGCGACCATGAGCTGAAGTCAGCCGACCTCGACTCACGACGATTGGTTGACCTCGACTTGCGACGATCGGCCGACCTCGACCGACCTCGACTCGCGACGATCGGCCGACCTCGACTCACGACGCTCGGCCGACCTCGACTCGCCACGCTCGGCCGACCTCGACTGGCGACGCTCGGCCGACCTCGGCCGACCTCGACTCACGACCATCGGCTGACCTTGACTCGCGACAATCGGCCGACCTCGGCCAACCTTGATTCGCAACCATCGGCCGACCTCGGCCGACCTCGACTGGCGACGATCGGCCGACCTCGACTGGCGACGCTCGGCCGCCCTCGACTCGCGACGCTCGGCTGACCTCGGCCGACCTCGACTCGCGACGATCAGCCAATCTCAACTCACAATAATCGGCCGACCTCGACTCGCGACGCTCGGCCGACCTCGGCCGACCTTGACTCGCGACGCTCGGCCTACCTCGGCCGACCTCGACTCGCAACCATCTGCAGACCTCGGCCGACCTCGACTCGCGACGCTGGGCCGACCTTGGCCGACCTCGACTCGCGACGATCGGCTGACCTTGGCCGACCTCGACTCGCGACGATCGGCCGACCTCGGCCGACCTCGACTCGCGATGATCGGCTGACCTCGGCCGACCTCGACTCGCGACGATCGACCAATCTCGACTCGCAACGACCGGCCGACCTCGACTCGCGACGATCGGCCAATCTCAACTCGCAATAATCGGCCGACCTCGACTTGCGACGATCGGCCGACCTCAGCCAACCTCGACTCGCATCGGCTGACCTCGACGGTACCTGATTGGCCGGCCGAGCTCGAGACGCGATGATCCCTGATCGGCCGACCTCGAGACATGATGATTGACCGACCTCGGCCGACCTTGGCCGACCTCAACTCGCGACGAACGGCCAACCTCGGCCGACCTCGACTCGCGACGGTTGGCCTACCTTGACTCGAGACGGTCAGCAACCTCGACTCGCAACCATCGGCCGACCTCGGCCGACCTCGACTCGCGACGCTCGGCCGACCTCGACTCGCGACGCTGGGCCGACCTCGGCCGACCTCGGCACGCGACGCTGAGCCGACCTCGGCGCGCGACGCTGGGCCGACCTCGGCGCGCTACGCTGGGCCGACCTCGGCCGACCTCGACCCGCGACGGTCGACCAAGCTCAACTCGCAACGACTGGCCGACCTCGACTCGCGACCATCGGCCGACCTCGGCCGACCTCAACTCGCGACCATCGGGCGACCTCGACTCGCGATGCTCGGCCGACATCGGCCGACCTCGACTCGCGACGGTCGGTTGACCTCGACCTGCGACAATCAGCCGACATCGACCGACCTTGACTCGCGACCATGAGCTGAAGTCAGCCGACCTCGACTCACGACGATTGGTTGACCTCGACTCACGACGCTCGGCCGACCTCGACTCGCCACGCTCGGCCGACCTCGACTCGCGACGCTTGGCCGACCTCGGCCTACCTCGACTCACGACCATCGCCTGACCTTGACTCGCGACAATCGGCCGACCTCGGCCAACCTTGACTCGCAACCATCGGCCGACCTCGGCCGACCTCGACTGGCGACGATCGGCCGACCTCGACTGGCGACGCTCGGCCGACCTCGACTGGCGACGCTCGGCCGACCTCGACTGGCGACGCTCGGCCGACCTCGACTCGCGACGGTTGGCCGACCTCGACTCGCGAGAATCGGCTGACCTCGGCCGACCTCGACTTGCAACGATTGACCGACCTCGGCCAACCTCGACTCACAACGATCGGATGACCTCGGCCGACCTCGAGTCGCGACGATTGACCGACTTCGACTCGTGACGATCGGCCGACCTCGGCCGACCTTGACTTGCGACGATCGGATGACCTCGGCCGACCTCGACTCGCGATGATCGGCCAACCTCAGCCAACCTCAACTCGCGACGCTCGGCCTACCTCGGCCGACCTCGACTCGTGACGATCGACCAATCTCGACTCGCAACAACTGGCCGACCTCGACTCGCGACGCTGGGCCGACCTCGGCCGACCTCGACTCGCGACGCTCGGCCGACCTCGACTCGCGACGCTGGGCCGACCTCGGCCGACCTTGGCGCGCGACGCTGGGCCGACCTTGGCGCGCGACGCTGGGCCGACCTCGGCCGACCTCGACTCGCGACGGTCGACCAAGCTCGACTCGCAACGACTGGCCGACCTCGACTCGCGACCATGGGCCGACCTCGGCCGACCTCAACTCGCGACCATCGGGCGACCTCGACTCGCGATGCTCGGCCGACATCGGCCGACCTCGACTCGCGACGGTCGGTTGACCTCGACCTGCGACAATCAGCCGACATCGACCGACCTTGACTCGCGACCATGAGCTGAAGTCAGCCGACCTCGACTCTCGACGATTGGTTGACCTCAACTCACGACGCTCGGCCGACCTCGACTCGCCACGCTCGGCCGACCTCGACTGGCGACGCTCGGCCGACCTCGGCCTACCTCGACTCACGACCATCGGCTGACCTTGACTCGCGACAATCGGCCGACCTCGGCCAACCTTGACTCGCAACCATCGGCCGACCTCGGCCGACCTCGACTGGCGACGATCGGCCGACCTCGACTGGCGACGCTCGGCCGCCCTCGACTCGCGACGCTCGGCTGACCTCGGCCGACCTCGACTCGCGACCATTGGACGACCTCGGCCGACCTCGTCTCGCGACGATCAGCCAATCTCAACTCACAATAATCGGCCGACCTCGACTCGCGACGCTCGGCCTACCTCGGCCGACCTCGACTCGCGACGCTCGGCCGACCTCGGCCGACCTCGACTCGCGACGCTCGGCGGACCTCGGCCGACCTCGTCTCGCGACGCTCGGCCGACCTCGGCCGACCTCGACTCGCAACCATCTGCAGACCTCGGCCGACCTCGACTCGCGACGCTCGGCTGACCTCGGCCGACCTCGACTCGCGACGATCGGCTGACCTCGGCCGACCTCGACTCGCGACGATCGGCCGACCTCGGCCGACCTCGTCTCGCGACGATCGACCGACCTCGGCCGACCTCGTCTCGCGACGATCGACCGACCTCGACCGACCTCGACTCGCGACGCTCGGCCGACCTTGACCGACCTCGACTCGCGACGATCGGCCGACCTCGTCTCGCGCCAATCGACCAATCTCGACTCGGAACCCTCGGCTGACCTTGACTCGTGACAATCGGCCAACCTCGGGCGACCTCGACTGGCGACGATCGCCCGACCTCGACTCACAAGGATGGGCTGACCTCGACTCGGGACGCTCGGCCGACCTCGGCCGACCTCGACTCGCGACGGTCGGTTGACCTCGACCTGCGACAATCAGCCGACATCGACCGACCTTGACTCGCGACCATGAGCTGAAGTCAGCCGACCTCGACTCACGACGATTGGTTGACCTCGACTTGCGACGATCGGCCGACCTCGACCGACCTCGACTCGCGACGATCGGCCGACCTCGACTCACGACGCTCGGCCGACCTCGACTCGCCACGCTCGGCCGACCTCGACTCGCCACGCTCGGCCGACCTCGGCCGACCTCGACTCACGACCATCGGCTGACCTTGACTCGCGACAATCGGCCGACCTCGGCCAACCTTGATTCGCAACCATCGGCCGACCTCGGCCGACCTCGACTGGCGACGATCGGCCGACCTCGACTCGCCACGCTCGGCCGCCCTCGACTCGCGACGCTCGGCTGACCTCGGCCGACCTCGACTCGCGACGATCAGCCAATCTCAACTCACAATAATCGGCCGACCTCGACTCGCGACGCTCGGCCGACCTCGGCCGACCTTGACTCGCGACGCTCGGCCTACCTCGGCCGACCTCGACTCGCAACCATCTGCAGACCTCGGCCGACCTCGACTCGCGACGCTGGGCCGACCTTGGCCGACCTCGACTCGCGACGATCGGCTGACCTTGGCCGACCTCGACTCGCGACGATCGGCCGACCTCGGCCGACCTCGACTCGCGATGATCGGCTGACCTCGGCCGACCTCGACTCGCGACGATCGACCAATCTCGACTCGCAACGACCGGCCGACCTCGACTCGCGACGATCGGCCAATCTCAACTCGCAATAATCGGCCGACCTCGACTTGCGACGATCGGCCGACCTCAGCCAACCTCGACTCGCATCGGCTGACCTCGACGGTACCTGATTGGCCGGCCGAGCTCGAGACGCGATGATCCCTGATCGGCCGACCTCGAGACATGATGATTGACCGACCTCGGCCGACCTTGGCCGACCTCAACTCGCGACGAACGGCCAACCTCGGCCGACCTCGACTCGCGACGGTTGGCCTACCTTGACTCGAGACGGTCAGCAACCTCGACTCGCAACCATCGGCCGACCTCGGCCGACCTCGACTCGCGACGCTCGGCCGACCTCGACTCGCGACGCTGGGCCGACCTCGGCCGACCTCGGCACGCGACGCTGAGCCGACCTCGGCGCGCGACGCTGGGCCGACCTCGGCGCGCTACGCTGGGCCGACCTCGGCCGACCTCGACCCGCGACAGTCGACCAAGCTCAACTCGCAACGACTGGCCGACCTCGACTCGCGACCATCGGCCGACCTCGGCCGACCTCGACTCATGACGCGCGGCTGACCTCAGCCGACCTCGACTCGCGACGATCGGCCGACCTCGACTCGCGCCGGCTGACCTCGACGCTACCTGATTGGCCGGCCGAGCTCGAGACGCGATGATCCCTGATCGGCCGACCTCGAGACATGATGATTGACCGACCTCGGCCGACCTCGGCCGACCTCAACTCGCGACGAACGGCCAACCTCGGCCGACCTCGACTCGCGACGGTTGGCCTACCTTGACTCGAGACGGTCAGCCAACCTCGACTCGCAACCATCGGCCGACCTCGGCCGACCTCGACTCGCGACGCTGGGCGGACCTCGGCCGACCTCGACTCGCGACGATCAGCCGACCTCGACTCGTGACGATCGACCAATCTCGACTCGCAACAACTGGCCGACCTCGGCTCGCGATGATCGGCCAACCTCAGCCAACCTCGACTCGCGACGCTCGGCCGACCTCGACCGACCTCGACTCGCGACAATCGACCAATCTCGACTCGGAACCAACGGCCAACCTCGACTCGCAACGATCGGATGACCTCGGCCGACCTCGACTCACGACGATCGACCGACGTCGACTCGCGACCAACAGCTGAAGTCAGCCGACCTCGACTGGCGACGATCAGCCGACCGCGACTCGCGACAATTGTCCGACCTCGGCCGACCTTGACTTGCGACGATCGGCCGACCTCGACTCGCGCCAATCGACCAATCTCGACTCGCAACAACTGGCCGACCTCGACTCGCAACGCTCGACCTACCTCGGCCGACCTCGACTGGCGACGATCGGCCGACCTCGACTCGCGCCAATCGACCAATCTCGACTCGGAACAACTGGCCGACCTCGACTCGCGACGCTTGGCCGACATCGGCCGACCTCGACTCGGAACCCTTGGCCGACCTCGACTCGCGACGCTCGGCCAACCTTGGCCGACCTCGACTGGCGACGATCACCCGACCTCGACTCACAAGGATGGGCTGACCTCGACTCGCGACGCTCGACTGACCTCGGCCTACCTCGACTCGCGACCATCGGCCAACCTCGGCCGACCTCGACTGGCGACGCTCGGCCGACCTCGACTGGCGACGCTCGGCCGACCTCGACTCGCGACGCTCGGCCGACCTCGACTCGCGAGAATCGGCTGACCTCGGCCGACCTCGACTCGCAACGATTGACCGACCTCGGCCAACCTCGACTCACAACGATCGGATGACCTCGGCCGACCTCGAGTCGCGACGATTGACCGACTTCGACTCGTGACGATCGGCCGACCTCGGCCGACCTTGACTTGCGACGATCGGATGACCTCGGCCGACCTCGACTCGCGATGATCGGCCAACCTCAGCCAACCTCAACTCGCGACGCTCGGCCTACCTCGGCCGACCTCGACTCGTGACGATCGACCGACTTCGACTCGTGACGATCGACCAATCTCGACTCGCAACAACTGGCCGACCTCGACTCGCGACGCTGGGCCGACCTCGGCCAACCTCGACTCGCGACGCTCGGCCGACCTCGACTCGCGACGCTGGGCCGACCTCGGCCGACCTTGGCGCGCGACGCTGGGCCGACCTTGGCGCGCGACGCTGGGCCGACCTCGGCCGACCTCGACTCGCGACGGTCGACCAAGCTCGACTCGCAACGACTGGCCGACCTCGACTCGCGACCATGGGCCGACCTCGGCCGACCTCAACTCGCGACCATCGGGCGACCTCGACTCGCGATGCTCGGCCGACATCGGCCGACCTCGACTCGCGACGGTCGGTTGACCTCGACCTGCGACAATCAGCCGACATCGACCGACCTTGACTCGCGACCATCAGCTGAAGTCAGCCGACCTCGACTCTCGACGATTGGTTGACCTCGACTCACGACGCTCGGCCGACCTCGACTCGCCACGCTCGGCCGACCTCGACTCGCGACGCTCGGCTGACGTTGACTCGCGACGCTCGGCCGACCTCGGCCGACCTCGACTCACGACCATCGGCTGACCTTGACTCGCGACAATCGGCCGACCTCGGCTGACCTCGACCGGCGACGCTCGGCCGCCCTCGACTGGCGACGCTCGGCTGACCTCGGCCGACCTTGACTCGCAACCATCGGCCGACCTCGGCCGACCTCGACTCGCGACCATCGGCCGATGTCAGCCGACCTCGACTCACGACGCTCGGCCGACCTCGGCCGACCTCGACTCGCGAACATCGGCTGACCTCCACTCGCCATGATCAGCCGACCTCGACTCACGACGCTGGGCCGACCTCAGCCAACCTCGAATCGCGCCAATCCGCCAACCTGGGCCGACCTCGACTCGCAACGATTGGCCGACCTCGTCTCGCGCCAATCGACCAATCTCGACTCGGAACCCTCGGCCGACCTTGACTCGCGACAATCGGCCAACCTCGGCCGACCTCGACTGGCGACGATCGCTCGACCTCGACTCACAAGGATGGGCTGACCTCGGCGCGCGAGGCTCGGCCGACCTCGGCCTACCTCGACTCGCGACGCTCGGCCTACCTCGGCCGACCTCGACTGGCGACGGTTGGCCGACCTCGGCCGACCTCGACTCGCGACGCTGGGCCGACTTCGGCCGACCTCGGCGCGCAACCATCGGACGACGCTCGGCCGACCTCGGCGCGCGAGGCTCGGCCGACCTCGGCCGACCTCGACTCGCGACGGTCGACCAAGCTCGACTCGCAACGACTGGCCGACCTTGACTCGCGACCATCGGCCGACGTCAGCCAACCTCGGCTCGCGACGATCGGCCGTCCTCGACTCGCGACGCTCGGCCGACCTCGGCCGACCTCGACTCGCGACGCTCGGCCGACGTCGGCCTACATCGACTCGCGAAGGTTGGCCGACCTCGATTTGAGAGAATCGGCCGACCCCGACTCGCGACGCTCGGCCAACCCCGACTCGCGACGCTCGGCCAACCCCGACTCGCGAGGCTCGGCCAACCCCGACTCGCGACGCTCGGCTGACCTTGACTCGCGACGCTCGGCCGACCTCGGCCTACCTCGACTCACGACCATCGGCTGACCTTGACTCGCGACAATCGGCCGACCTCGGCCGACCTCGACCGGCGACGCTCGGCTGACCTCGGCTGACCTTGACTCGCAACCATCGGCCGACCTCGGCCGACCTCGACTCGCGACCATCGGCCGATGTCAGCCGACCTCGAATCGCGACGGTTGGCCGACCTCGGCCGACCTCGACTCGCGAACATCGGCTGACCTCCACTCGCAATGATCAGCCGACCTCGACTCATGACGCTGGGCCGACCTCAGCCAACCTCGAATCGTGCCAATCCGCCAACCTGGGCCGACCTGGACTCGCAACCATCGGCCAACCTCGACTCGCGACGATCGGCCGACCTCGTCTCACGCCAATCGACCAATCTCCACTCGGAACCCTCGGCCGACCTTGACTCGCGACAATCGGCCAACCTCGGCCGACCTCGACTGGCGACGATCGCCCGACCTCGACTCACAAGGATGGGCTGACCTCGACTCGCGACCATCGGACGACCTCGGCCGCCCTCGACTCGGGACGCTCGGCCGACCTCGGCCGCCCTCGACTCGCGACGCTCGGCCGACCTCGGCCGCCCTCGACTCGCGACGCTCGGCCGACCTCGGCCGACCTCGACTCGCGACGCTGGGCGGACCTCGGCCGACCTCGACTCGCGACGCTGGGCCGACTTCGGCCGACCTCGACTCGCGACGCTGGGCCGACTTCGGCCGACCTCGGCGCGCAACCATCGGACGACGCTCGGCCGACCTCGGCGCGCGAGGCTCGGCCGACCTCGGCCGACCTCGACTCGGGACGCTCGGCCGACCTCGGCCGACCTCGACTCGGGACGCTCGGCCGTCCTCGGCCGACCTCGACTCGCGACGCTCGGCCGTCCTCGGCCGACCTCGACTCGCGAAGGTTGGCCAACCTCGACTGGCGACAGTTGGCTGACCTCGACTTGAGAGAATCGGCCGACCTCGACTCGCGACGTCGACTCGCGACCATCGGCCGACCTCGACTCGCGACGCTCGGCTGACCTCGGCCTACCTAGACTCACTACGATCGGCCGACTTCGTCCGACCTCGACTCGCGACGCTCTGCCAACCTCGACTCGCGACGCTTGGCTGACCTCGACTGGCGATGCTCGGCCGACCTCGGCCAGCCTCGACTCGCGACAGTTGGCCGACCTCGACTCTCGAGAATCGGCCGACCTCGACCGACCTCGACTCTCGACCATCGGCAGACCTCGACTCGCGACCATCGGCGGACCTCGGCCGACCTCGACTCGCGACAATCCGCCAACCTCGACTTGCGACGATCGGCCAATCTCAACTCACAATAATTGGCCGACCTCGACTCGCGACGCTGGGTCGACCTCGGCCGACCTCGACTCGCGACGATCGGACGGCCTCGGCCAACCTCGCCTCGCGACGAACGGCCGACCTCGGCCGACCTCGACTCGCGACCATTGGCCGACCTCGGCCGACCTCGACTCACGACGGTTGGCCGACCTTGACTCGCGACAGTTGGCCGACCTCGACTTGCGAGAATCGGCCGACCTCGACCGACCTCGACTCGCGACCATCGGCTGACCTCGACTCGCGACAATCGACCAATCTCGACTCGGAACCATCGGCCGACGTCGACTCACAACGATCGGATGACCTCGGCCAACCTCGACTCGCAACGATCGGATGACCTCGGGCCGACCTCAACTCGCGACGATCGACTGACGTCGACTCGCGACCCACAGCTGAAGTCAGCCGACCGCGACTCGCGACAATCGGCCGACCTCGGCCGACCTCGACTTGCAACGATCGGATGACCTCGGCCGACCTCGACTCGCGACGTTCGGCCGACATCAGCCGACCCCGACTCGCGACCATCGGCCGACTTCGGCCGACCTCGACTCGCGACGATCGGATGACCTCGGCCGACCTCAACTCGCGACCATCAGCTGAAGTCAGCCGACCTCGACTGGCGACGATCAGCCGACCTCGACTCGCGACGCTCGGCCGACCTTGGCCGACCCCGACTCGCGACGCTCGGCCGACCCCGACTCGCGACGCTCGGCCGACCTCGACTGGCGACGCTCGGCCGACCTCGGCCTACCTCGACTCACGACCATCGGCTGACCTTGACTCGCGACAATCGGCCGACCTCGGCTGACCTCGACCGGCGACGCTCGGCCGCCCTCGACTGGCGACGCTCGGCTGACCTCGGCCGACCTTGACTCGCAACCATCGGACGACCTCGGCCGCCCACGACTCGCGACCATCGGCCGATGTCAGCCGACCTCGACTCACGACGCTGGGCCGACCTCAGCCAACCTCGAATCGTGCCAATCCGCCAACCTGGGCCGACCTGGACTCGCAACCATCGGCCAACCTCGACTCGCGACCTTCGGCCGACCTCCTCCGACCTCGACTCTCGAGAATCGGCCGACCTCGACCAACCTCGACTCGCAACGATCGGATGACCTCGGCCGACCTCGACTGGCGACGATCGACCGACCTTGACTCGTGACCATCAGCTGAAGTCAGCCGACCTCGACTGGCGACGATCAGCCGACCTCGACTGGCGACGATCGCCCGACCTCGACTCACAAGGATGGGCTGACCTCGACTCGCGACGCTTGGCCAACCTCGTCCGAAATCGGCCGACCCCGACTCACCACGCTAGGCCAACCCCGACTCGCCACGCTCGGCCGACGTTGGCCCACCCCAACTCACCACGCTCGGCCGACATCGGCCCACCCCGACTGGCGACGCTCGGCCGACCCCGACTCGCGACGCTGGGCCGACCTTGGCCGACCTCGACTCGCGACGATCGGCCGACCTCGTCTCGCGCCAATCGACCAATCTCGACTCGGAACCCTCGGCTGACCTTGACTCGTGACAATCGGCCAACCTCGGGCGACCTCGACTGGCGACGATCGCCCGACCTCGACTCACAAGGATGGGCTGACCTCGACTCGGGACGCTCGGCCGACCTCGGCCTACCTCGACTCGCGACCATCGGACGACCTCGGCCAACCTCAACTCGCGATGCGCAGCTGACCTCGGCCGACCTCGACTCGCGACGCTCGGCCTACCTCGGCCGACCTCGACTGGCGACGGTTGGCCGACCTCGGCCGACCTCGACTCGCGACGCTGGGCCGACTTCGGCCGACCTCGGCGCGCAACCATCGGACGACGCTCGGCCGACCTCGGCGCGCGAGGCTCGGCCGACCTCGGCCGACCTGGACTCGCGACGGTCGACCAAGCTCGACTCGCAACGACTGGCCGACCTCGACTCGCGACCATCGGCCGACGTCAGCCGACCTCGGCTCGCGACCATCGGCCGATGTCAGCCGACCTCGAATCGCGACGGTTGGCCGACCTCGGCCGACCTCGACTCGCGAACATCGGCTGACCTCCACTCGCAATGATCAGCCGACCTCGACTCATGACGCTGGGCCGACCTCAGCCAACCTCGAATCGTGCCAATCCGCCAACCTGGGCCGACCTGGACTCGCAACCATCGGCCAACCTCGACTCGCGACGATCGGCCGACCTCGTCTCACGCCAATCGACCAATCTCCACTCGGAACCCTCGGCCGACCTTGACTCGCGACAATCGGCCAACCTCGGCCGACCTCGACTGGCGACGATCGCCCGACCTCGACTCACAAGGATGGGCTGACCTCGACTCGCGACCATCGGACGACCTCGGCCGCCCTCGACTCGGGACGCTCGGCCGACCTCGGCCGCCCTCGACTCGGGACGCTCGGCCGACCTCGGCCGCCCTCGACTCGCGACGCTCGGCCGACCTCGGCCGCCCTCGACTCGCGACGCTCGGCCGACCTCGGCCGCCCTCGACTCGCGACGCTCGGCCAACCTCGGCCGACCTCGACTGGCGACGCTCGGCCGACCTCGACTCGCGACGCTCGGCCGACCTCGACTCGCGACGGTTGGCCGACCTCGACTCGCGAGAATCGGCTGACCTCGGCCGACCTCGACTTGCAACGATTGACCGACCTCGGCCAACCTCGACTCACAACGATCGGATGACCTCGGCCGACCTCGAGTCGCGACGATTGACCGACTTCGACTCGTGACGATCGGCCGACCTCGGCCGACCTTGACTTGCGACGATCGGATGACCTCGGCCGACCTCGACTCGCGATGATCGGCCAACCTCAGCCAACCTCAACTCGCGACGCTCGGCCTACCTCGGCCGACCTCGACTCGTGACGATCGACCGACTTCGACTCGTGACGATCGACCAATCTCGACTCGCAACAACTGGCCGACCTCGACTCGCGACGCTGGGCCGACCTCGGCCAACCTCGACTCGCGACGCTCGGCCGACCTCGACTCGCGACGCTGGGCCGACCTCGGCCGACCTTGGCGCGCGACGCTGGGCCGACCTTGGCGCGCGACGCTGGGCCGACCTCGGCCGACCTCGACTCGCGACGGTCGACCAAGCTCGACTCGCAACGACTGGCCGACCTCGACTCGCGACCATGGGCCGACCTCGGCCGACCTCAACTCGCGACCATCGGGCGACCTCGACTCGCGATGCTCGGCCGACATCGGCCGACCTCGACTCGCGACGGTCGGTTGACCTCGACCTGCGACAATCAGCCGACATCGACCGACCTTGACTCGCGACCATGAGCTGAAGTCAGCCGACCTCGACTCTCGACGATTGGTTGACCTCAACTCACGACGCTCGGCCGACCTCGACTCGCCACGCTCGGCCGACCTCGACTGGCGACGCTCGGCCGACCTCGGCCTACCTCGACTCACGACCATCGGCTGACCTTGACTCGCGACAATCGGCCGACCTCGGCCAACCTTGACTCGCAACCATCGGCCGACCTCGGCCGACCTCGACTGGCGACGATCGGCCGACCTCGACTGGCGACGCTCGGCCGCCCTCGACTCGCGACGCTCGGCTGACCTCGGCCGACCTCGACTCGCGACCATTGGACGACCTCGGCCGACCTCGTCTCGCGACGATCAGCCAATCTCAACTCACAATAATCGGCCGACCTCGACTCGCGACGCTCGGCCTACCTCGGCCGACCTCGACTCGCGACGCTCGGCCGACCTCGGCCGACCTCGACTCGCGACGCTCGGCGGACCTCGGCCGACCTCGTCTCGCGACGCTCGGCCGACCTCGGCCGACCTCGACTCGCAACCATCTGCAGACCTCGGCCGACCTCGACTCGCGACGCTCGGCTGACCTCGGCCGACCTCGACTCGCGACGATCGGCCGACCTCGGCCGACGTCGACTCGCGACGATCGGCCGACCTCGGCCGACCTCGTCTCGCGACGATCGACCGACCTCGACCGACCTCGACTCGCGACGCTCGGCCGACCTTGACCGACCTCGACTCGCGACGATCGGCCGACCTCGTCTCGCGCCAATCGACCAATCTCGACTCGGAACCCTCGGCTGACCTTGACTCGTGACAATCGGCCAATCTCGGCCGACCTCGACTGGCGACGATCGCCCGACCTCGACTCACAAGGATGGGCTGACCTCGACTCGGGACGCTCGGCCGACCTCGGCCGACCTCGACTCGCGACGGTCGGTTGACCTCGACCTGCGACAATCAGCCGACATCGACCGACCTTGACTCGCGACCATGAGCTGAAGTCAGCCGACCTCGACTCACGACGATTGGTTGACCTCGACTTGCGACGATCGGCCGACCTCGACCGACCTCGACTCGCGACGATCGGCCGACCTCGACTCACGACGCTCGGCCGACCTCGACTCGCCACGCTCGGCCGACCTCGACTGGCGACGCTCGGCCGACCTCGGCCGACCTCGACTCACGACCATCGGCTGACCTTGACTCGCGACAATCGGCCGACCTCGGCCAACCTTGATTCGCAACCATCGGCCGACCTCGGCCGACCTCGACTGGCGACGATCGGCCGACCTCGACTGGCGACGCTCGGCCGCCCTCGACTCGCGACGCTCGGCTGACCTCGGCCGACCTCGACTCGCGACGATCAGCCAATCTCAACTCACAATAATCGGCCGACCTCGACTCGCGACGCTCGGCCGACCTCGGCCGACCTTGACTCGCGACGCTCGGCCTACCTCGGCCGACCTCGACTCGCAACCATCTGCAGACCTCGGCCGACCTCGACTCGCGACGCTGGGCCGACCTTGGCCGACCTCGACTCGCGACGATCGGCTGACCTTGGCCGACCTCGACTCGCGACGATCGGCCGACCTCGGCCGACCTCGACTCGCGATGATCGGCTGACCTCGGCCGACCTCGACTCGCGACGATCGACCAATCTCGACTCGCAACGACCGGCCGACCTCGACTCGCGACGATCGGCCAATCTCAACTCGCAATAATCGGCCGACCTCGACTTGCGACGATCGGCCGACCTCAGCCAACCTCGACTCGCATCGGCTGACCTCGACGGTACCTGATTGGCCGGCCGAGCTCGAGACGCGATGATCCCTGATCGGCCGACCTCGAGACATGATGATTGACCGACCTCGGCCGACCTTGGCCGACCTCAACTCGCGACGAACGGCCAACCTCGGCCGACCTCGACTCGCGACGGTTGGCCTACCTTGACTCGAGACGGTCAGCAACCTCGACTCGCAACCATCGGCCGACCTCGGCCGACCTCGACTCGCGACGCTCGGCCGACCTCGACTCGCGACGCTGGGCCGACCTCGGCCGACCTCGGCACGCGACGCTGAGCCGACCTCGGCGCGCGACGCTGGGCCGACCTCGGCGCGCTACGCTGGGCCGACCTCGGCCGACCTCGACCCGCGACGGTCGACCAAGCTCAACTCGCAACGACTGGCCGACCTCGACTCGCGACCATCGGCCGACCTCGGCCGACCTCAACTCGCGACCATCGGGCGACCTCGACTCGCGATGCTCGGCCGACATCGGCCGACCTCGACTCGCGACGGTCGGTTGACCTCGACCTGCGACAATCAGCCGACATCGACCGACCTTGACTCGCGACCATGAGCTGAAGTCAGCCGACCTCGACTCACGACGATTGGTTGACCTCGACTCACGACGCTCGGCCGACCTCGACTCGCCACGCTCGGCCGACCTCGACTCGCGACGCTTGGCCGACCTCGGCCTACCTCGACTCACGACCATCGCCTGACCTTGACTCGCGACAATCGGCCGACCTCGGCCAACCTTGACTCGCAACCATCGGCCGACCTCGGCCGACCTCGACTGGCGACGATCGGCCGACCTCGACTGGCGACGCTCGGCCGACCTCGACTGGCGACGCTCGGCCGACCTCGACTCGCGACGCTCGGCCGACCTCGACTCGCGACGGTTGGCCGACCTCGACTCGCGAGAATCGGCTGACCTCGGCCGACCTCGACTTGCAACGATTGACCGACCTCGGCCAACCTCGACTCACAACGATCGGATGACCTCGGCCGACCTCGAGTCGCGACGATTGACCGACTTCGACTCGTGACGATCGGCCGACCTCGGCCGACCTTGACTTGCGACGATCGGATGACCTCGGCCGACCTCGACTCGCGATGATCGGCCAACCTCAGCCAACCTCAACTCGCGACGCTCGGCCTACCTCGGCCGACCTCGACTCGTGACGATCGACCAATCTCGACTCGCAACAACTGGCCGACCTCGACTCGCGACGCTGGGCCGACCTCGGCCAACCTCGACTCGCGACGCTCGGCCGACCTCGACTCGCGACGCTGGGCCGACCTCGGCCGACCTTGGCGCGCGACGCTGGGCCGACCTTGGCGCGCGACGCTGGGCCGACCTCGGCCGACCTCGACTCGCGACGGTCGACCAAGCTCGACTCGCAACGACTGGCCGACCTCGACTCGCGACCATGGGCCGACCTCGGCCGACCTCAACTCGCGACCATCGGGCGACCTCGACTCGCGATGCTCGGCCGACATCGGCCGACCTCGACTCGCGACGGTCGGTTGACCTCGACCTGCGACAATCAGCCGACATCGACCGACCTTGACTCGCGACCATGAGCTGAAGTCAGCCGACCTCGACTCTCGACGATTGGTTGACCTCAACTCACGACGCTCGGCCGACCTCGACTCGCCACGCTCGGCCGACCTCGACTGGCGACGCTCGGCCGACCTCGGCCTACCTCGACTCACGACCATCGGCTGACCTTGACTCGCGACAATCGGCCGACCTCGGCCAACCTTGACTCGCAACCATCGGCCGACCTCGGCCGACCTCGACTGGCGACGATCGGCCGACCTCGACTGGCGACGCTCGGCCGCCCTCGACTCGCGACGCTCGGCTGACCTCGGCCGACCTCGACTCGCGACCATTGGACGACCTCGGCCGACCTCGTCTCGCGACGATCAGCCAATCTCAACTCACAATAATCGGCCGACCTCGACTCGCGACGCTCGGCCTACCTCGGCCGACCTCGACTCGCGACGCTCGGCCGACCTCGGCCGACCTCGACTCGCGACGCTCGGCGGACCTCGGCCGACCTCGTCTCGCGACGCTCGGCCGACCTCGGCCGACCTCGACTCGCAACCATCTGCAGACCTCGGCCGACCTCGACTCGCGACGCTCGGCCGACCTCGGCCGACGTCGACTCGCGACGATCGGCCGACCTCGGCCGACCTCGTCTCGCGACGATCGACCGACCTCGACCGACCTCGACTCGCGACGCTCGGCCGACCTTGACCGACCTCGACTCGCGACGATCGGCCGACCTCGTCTCGCGCCAATCGACCAATCTCGACTCGGAACCCTCGGCTGACCTTGACTCGTGACAATCGGCCAATCTCGGCCGACCTCGACTGGCGACGATCGCCCGACCTCGACTCACAAGGATGGGCTGACCTCGACTCGGGACGCTCGGCCGACCTCGGCCGACCTCGACTCGCGACGGTCGGTTGACCTCGACCTGCGACAATCAGCCGACATCGACCGACCTTGACTCGCGACCATGAGCTGAAGTCAGCCGACCTCGACTCACGACGATTGGTTGACCTCGACTTGCGACGATCGGCCGACCTCGACCGACCTCGACTCGCGACGATCGGCCGACCTCGACTCACGACGCTCGGCCGACCTCGACTCGCCACGCTCGGCCGACCTCGACTGGCGACGCTCGGCCGACCTCGGCCGACCTCGACTCACGACCATCGGCTGACCTTGACTCGCGACAATCGGCCGACCTCGGCCAACCTTGATTCGCAACCATCGGCCGACCTCGGCCGACCTCGACTGGCGACGATCGGCCGACCTCGACTGGCGACGCTCGGCCGCCCTCGACTCGCGACGCTCGGCTGACCTCGGCCGACCTCGACTCGCGACGATCAGCCAATCTCAACTCACAATAATCGGCCGACCTCGACTCGCGACGCTCGGCCGACCTCGGCCGACCTTGACTCGCGACGCTCGGCCTACCTCGGCCGACCTCGACTCGCAACCATCTGCAGACCTCGGCCGACCTCGACTCGCGACGCTGGGCCGACCTTGGCCGACCTCGACTCGCGACGATCGGCTGACCTTGGCCGACCTCGACTCGCGACGATCGGCCGACCTCGGCCGACCTCGACTCGCGATGATCGGCTGACCTCGGCCGACCTCGACTCGCGACGATCGACCAATCTCGACTCGCAACGACCGGCCGACCTCGACTCGCGACGATCGGCCAATCTCAACTCGCAATAATCGGCCGACCTCGACTTGCGACGATCGGCCGACCTCAGCCAACCTCGACTCGCATCGGCTGACCTCGACGGTACCTGATTGGCCGGCCGAGCTCGAGACGCGATGATCCCTGATCGGCCGACCTCGAGACATGATGATTGACCGACCTCGGCCGACCTTGGCCGACCTCAACTCGCGACGAACGGCCAACCTCGGCCGACCTCGACTCGCGACGGTTGGCCTACCTTGACTCGAGACGGTCAGCAACCTCGACTCGCAACCATCGGCCGACCTCGGCCGACCTCGACTCGCGACGCTCGGCCGACCTCGACTCGCGACGCTGGGCCGACCTCGGCCGACCTCGGCACGCGACGCTGAGCCGACCTCGGCGCGCGACGCTGGGCCGACCTCGGCGCGCTACGCTGGGCCGACCTCGGCCGACCTCGACCCGCGACGGTCGACCAAGCTCAACTCGCAACGACTGGCCGACCTCGACTCGCGACCATCGGCCGACCTCGGCCGACCTCAACTCGCGACCATCGGGCGACCTCGACTCGCGATGCTCGGCCGACATCGGCCGACCTCGACTCGCGACGGTCGGTTGACCTCGACCTGCGACAATCAGCCGACATCGACCGACCTTGACTCGCGACCATGAGCTGAAGTCAGCCGACCTCGACTCACGACGATTGGTTGACCTCGACTCACGACGCTCGGCCGACCTCGACTCGCCACGCTCGGCCGACCTCGACTCGCGACGCTTGGCCGACCTCGGCCTACCTCGACTCACGACCATCGCCTGACCTTGACTCGCGACAATCGGCCGACCTCGGCCAACCTTGACTCGCAACCATCGGCCGACCTCGGCCGACCTCGACTGGCGACGATCGGCCGACCTCGACTGGCGACGCTCGGCCGACCTCGACTGGCGACGCTCGGCCGACCTCGACTGGCGACGCTCGGCCGACCTCGACTCGCGACGCTCGGCCGACCTCGACTCGCGACGGTTGGCCGACCTCGACTCGCGAGAATCGGCTGACCTCGGCCGACCTCGACTTGCAACGATTGACCGACCTCGGCCAACCTCGACTCACAACGATCGGATGACCTCGGCCGACCTCGAGTCGCGACGATTGACCGACTTCGACTCGTGACGATCGGCCGACCTCGGCCGACCTTGACTTGCGACGATCGGATGACCTCGGCCGACCTCGACTCGCGATGATCGGCCAACCTCAGCCAACCTCAACTCGCGACGCTCGGCCTACCTCGGCCGACCTCGACTCGTGACGATCGACCAATCTCGACTCGCAACAACTGGCCGACCTCGACTCGCGACGCTGGGCCGACCTCGGCCAACCTCGACTCGCGACGCTCGGCCGACCTCGACTCGCGACGCTGGGCCGACCTCGGCCGACCTTGGCGCGCGACGCTGGGCCGACCTTGGCGCGCGACGCTGGGCCGACCTCGGCCGACCTCGACTCGCGACGGTCGACCAAGCTCGACTCGCAACGACTGGCCGACCTCGACTCGCGACCATGGGCCGACCTCGGCCGACCTCAACTCGCGACCATCGGGCGACCTCGACTCGCGATGCTCGGCCGACATCGGCCGACCTCGACTCGCGACGGTCGGTTGACCTCGACCTGCGACAATCAGCCGACATCGACCGACCTTGACTCGCGACCATGAGCTGAAGTCAGCCGACCTCGACTCTCGACGATTGGTTGACCTCAACTCACGACGCTCGGCCGACCTCGACTCGCCACGCTCGGCCGACCTCGACTGGCGACGCTCGGCCGACCTCGGCCTACCTCGACTCACGACCATCGGCTGACCTTGACTCGCGACAATCGGCCGACCTCGGCCAACCTTGACTCGCAACCATCGGCCGACCTCGGCCGACCTCGACTGGCGACGATCGGCCGACCTCGACTGGCGACGCTCGGCCGCCCTCGACTCGCGACGCTCGGCTGACCTCGGCCGACCTCGACTCGCGACCATTGGACGACCTCGGCCGACCTCGTCTCGCGACGATCAGCCAATCTCAACTCACAATAATCGGCCGACCTCGACTCGCGACGCTCGGCCTACCTCGGCCGACCTCGACTCGCGACGCTCGGCCGACCTCGGCCGACCTCGACTCGCGACGCTCGGCGGACCTCGGCCGACCTCGTCTCGCGACGCTCGGCCGACCTCGGCCGACCTCGACTCGCAACCATCTGCAGACCTCGGCCGACCTCGACTCGCGACGCTCGGCTGACCTCGGCCGACCTCGACTCGCGACGATCGGCTGACCTCGGCCGACCTCGACTCGCGACGATCGGCCGACCTCGGCCGACCTCGTCTCGCGACGATCGACCGACCTCGGCCGACCTCGTCTCGCGACGATCGACCGACCTCGACCGACCTCGACTCGCGACGCTCGGCCGACCTTGACCGACCTCGACTCGCGACGATCGGCCGACCTCGTCTCGCGCCAATCGACCAATCTCGACTCGGAACCCTCGGCTGACCTTGACTCGTGACAATCGGCCAACCTCGGGCGACCTCGACTGGCGACGATCGCCCGACCTCGACTCACAAGGATGGGCTGACCTCGACTCGGGACGCTCGGCCGACCTCGGCCGACCTCGACTCGCGACGGTCGGTTGACCTCGACCTGCGACAATCAGCCGACATCGACCGACCTTGACTCGCGACCATGAGCTGAAGTCAGCCGACCTCGACTCACGACGATTGGTTGACCTCGACTTGCGACGATCGGCCGACCTCGACCGACCTCGACTCGCGACGATCGGCCGACCTCGACTCACGACGCTCGGCCGACCTCGACTCGCCACGCTCGGCCGACCTCGACTCGCCACGCTCGGCCGACCTCGGCCGACCTCGACTCACGACCATCGGCTGACCTTGACTCGCGACAATCGGCCGACCTCGGCCAACCTTGATTCGCAACCATCGGCCGACCTCGGCCGACCTCGACTGGCGACGATCGGCCGACCTCGACTCGCCACGCTCGGCCGCCCTCGACTCGCGACGCTCGGCTGACCTCGGCCGACCTCGACTCGCGACGATCAGCCAATCTCAACTCACAATAATCGGCCGACCTCGACTCGCGACGCTCGGCCGACCTCGGCCGACCTTGACTCGCGACGCTCGGCCTACCTCGGCCGACCTCGACTCGCAACCATCTGCAGACCTCGGCCGACCTCGACTCGCGACGCTGGGCCGACCTTGGCCGACCTCGACTCGCGACGATCGGCTGACCTTGGCCGACCTCGACTCGCGACGATCGGCCGACCTCGGCCGACCTCGACTCGCGATGATCGGCTGACCTCGGCCGACCTCGACTCGCGACGATCGACCAATCTCGACTCGCAACGACCGGCCGACCTCGACTCGCGACGATCGGCCAATCTCAACTCGCAATAATCGGCCGACCTCGACTTGCGACGATCGGCCGACCTCAGCCAACCTCGACTCGCATCGGCTGACCTCGACGGTACCTGATTGGCCGGCCGAGCTCGAGACGCGATGATCCCTGATCGGCCGACCTCGAGACATGATGATTGACCGACCTCGGCCGACCTTGGCCGACCTCAACTCGCGACGAACGGCCAACCTCGGCCGACCTCGACTCGCGACGGTTGGCCTACCTTGACTCGAGACGGTCAGCAACCTCGACTCGCAACCATCGGCCGACCTCGGCCGACCTCGACTCGCGACGCTCGGCCGACCTCGACTCGCGACGCTGGGCCGACCTCGGCCGACCTCGGCACGCGACGCTGAGCCGACCTCGGCGCGCGACGCTGGGCCGACCTCGGCGCGCTACGCTGGGCCGACCTCGGCCGACCTCGACCCGCGACAGTCGACCAAGCTCAACTCGCAACGACTGGCCGACCTCGACTCGCGACCATCGGCCGACCTCGGCCGACCTCGACTCATGACGCGCGGCTGACCTCAGCCGACCTCGACTCGCGACGATCGGCCGACCTCGACTCGCGCCGGCTGACCTCGACGCTACCTGATTGGCCGGCCGAGCTCGAGACGCGATGATCCCTGATCGGCCGACCTCGAGACATGATGATTGACCGACCTCGGCCGACCTCGGCCGACCTCAACTCGCGACGAACGGCCAACCTCGGCCGACCTCGACTCGCGACGGTTGGCCTACCTTGACTCGAGACGGTCAGCCAACCTCGACTCGCAACCATCGGCCGACCTCGGCCGACCTCGACTCGCGACGCTGGGCGGACCTCGGCCGACCTCGACTCGCGACGATCAGCCGACCTCGACTCGTGACGATCGACCAATCTCGACTCGCAACAACTGGCCGACCTCGGCTCGCGATGATCGGCCAACCTCAGCCAACCTCGACTCGCGACGCTCGGCCGACCTCGACCGACCTCGACTCGCGACAATCGACCAATCTCGACTCGGAACCAACGGCCAACCTCGACTCGCAACGATCGGATGACCTCGGCCGACCTCGACTCACGACGATCGACCGACGTCGACTCGCGACCAACAGCTGAAGTCAGCCGACCTCGACTGGCGACGATCAGCCGACCGCGACTCGCGACAATTGTCCGACCTCGGCCGACCTTGACTTGCGACGATCGGCCGACCTCGACTCGCGCCAATCGACCAATCTCGACTCGCAACAACTGGCCGACCTCGACTCGCAACGCTCGACCTACCTCGGCCGACCTCGACTGGCGACGATCGGCCGACCTCGACTCGCGCCAATCGACCAATCTCGACTCGGAACAACTGGCCGACCTCGACTCGCGACGCTTGGCCGACATCGGCCGACCTCGACTCGGAACCCTTGGCCGACCTCGACTCGCGACGCTCGGCCAACCTTGGCCGACCTCGACTGGCGACGATCACCCGACCTCGACTCACAAGGATGGGCTGACCTCGACTCGCGACGCTCGACTGACCTCGGCCTACCTCGACTCGCGACCATCGGCCAACCTCGGCCGACCTCGACTGGCGACGCTCGGCCGACCTCGACTGGCGACGCTCGGCCGACCTCGACTCGCGACGCTCGGCCGACCTCGACTCGCGAGAATCGGCTGACCTCGGCCGACCTCGACTCGCAACGATTGACCGACCTCGGCCAACCTCGACTCACAACGATCGGATGACCTCGGCCGACCTCGAGTCGCGACGATTGACCGACTTCGACTCGTGACGATCGGCCGACCTCGGCCGACCTTGACTTGCGACGATCGGATGACCTCGGCCGACCTCGACTCGCGATGATCGGCCAACCTCAGCCAACCTCAACTCGCGACGCTCGGCCTACCTCGGCCGACCTCGACTCGTGACGATCGACCGACTTCGACTCGTGACGATCGACCAATCTCGACTCGCAACAACTGGCCGACCTCGACTCGCGACGCTGGGCCGACCTCGGCCAACCTCGACTCGCGACGCTCGGCCGACCTCGACTCGCGACGCTGGGCCGACCTCGGCCGACCTTGGCGCGCGACGCTGGGCCGACCTTGGCGCGCGACGCTGGGCCGACCTCGGCCGACCTCGACTCGCGACGGTCGACCAAGCTCGACTCGCAACGACTGGCCGACCTCGACTCGCGACCATGGGCCGACCTCGGCCGACCTCAACTCGCGACCATCGGGCGACCTCGACTCGCGATGCTCGGCCGACATCGGCCGACCTCGACTCGCGACGGTCGGTTGACCTCGACCTGCGACAATCAGCCGACATCGACCGACCTTGACTCGCGACCATCAGCTGAAGTCAGCCGACCTCGACTCTCGACGATTGGTTGACCTCGACTCACGACGCTCGGCCGACCTCGACTCGCCACGCTCGGCCGACCTCGACTCGCGACGCTCGGCTGACGTTGACTCGCGACGCTCGGCCGACCTCGGCCGACCTCGACTCACGACCATCGGCTGACCTTGACTCGCGACAATCGGCCGACCTCGGCTGACCTCGACCGGCGACGCTCGGCCGCCCTCGACTGGCGACGCTCGGCTGACCTCGGCCGACCTCGACTCGCAACCATCGGCCGACCTCGGCCGACCTCGACTCGCGACCATCGGCCGATGTCAGCCGACCTCGACTCACGACGCTCGGCCGACCTCGGCCGACCTCGACTCGCGAACATCGGCTGACCTCCACTCGCCATGATCAGCCGACCTCGACTCACGACGCTGGGCCGACCTCAGCCAACCTCGAATCGCGCCAATCCGCCAACCTGGGCCGACCTCGACTCGCAACGATTGGCCGACCTCGTCTCGCGCCAATCGACCAATCTCGACTCGGAACCCTCGGCCGACCTTGACTCGCGACAATCGGCCAACCTCGGCCGACCTCGACTGGCGACGATCGCTCGACCTCGACTCACAAGGATGGGCTGACCTCGACTCGGGACGCTCGGCCGACCTCGGCCTACCTCGACTCGCGACGCTCGGCCTACCTCGGCCGACCTCGACTGGCGACGGTTGGCCGACCTCGGCCGACCTCGACTCGCGACGCTGGGCCGACTTCGGCCGACCTCGGCGCGCAACCATCGGACGACGCTCGGCCGACCTCGGCGCGCGAGGCTCGGCCGACCTCGGCCGACCTCGACTCGCGACGGTCGACCAAGCTCGACTCGCAACGACTGGCCGACCTTGACTCGCGACCATCGGCCGACGTCAGCCAACCTCGGCTCGCGACGATCGGCCGTCCTCGACTCGCGACGCTCGGCCGACCTCGGCCGACCTCGACTCGCGACGCTCGGCCGACGTCGGCCTACATCGACTCGCGAAGGTTGGCCGACCTCGATTTGAGAGAATCGGCCGACCCCGACTCGCGACGCTCGGCCAACCCCGACTCGCGACGCTCGGCCAACCCCGACTCGCGAGGCTCGGCCAACCCCGACTCGCGACGCTCGGCTGACCTTGACTCGCGACGCTCGGCCGACCTCGGCCTACCTCGACTCACGACCATCGGCTGACCTTGACTCGCGACAATCGGCCGACCTCGGCCGACCTCGACCGGCGACGCTCGGCTGACCTCGGCTGACCTTGACTCGCAACCATCGGCCGACCTCGGCCGACCTCGACTCGCGACCATCGGCCGATGTCAGCCGACCTCGAATCGCGACGGTTGGCCGACCTCGGCCGACCTCGACTCGCGAACATCGGCTGACCTCCACTCGCAATGATCAGCCGACCTCGACTCATGACGCTGGGCCGACCTCAGCCAACCTCGAATCGTGCCAATCCGCCAACCTGGGCCGACCTGGACTCGCAACCATCGGCCAACCTCGACTCGCGACGATCGGCCGACCTCGTCTCACGCCAATCGACCAATCTCCACTCGGAACCCTCGGCCGACCTTGACTCGCGACAATCGGCCAACCTCGGCCGACCTCGACTGGCGACGATCGCCCGACCTCGACTCACAAGGATGGGCTGACCTCGACTCGCGACCATCGGAC
Organism: Struthio camelus; assembly: GCF_040807025.1. Classification (NCBI taxonomy): domain Eukaryota; kingdom Metazoa; phylum Chordata; class Aves; order Struthioniformes; family Struthionidae; genus Struthio; species Struthio camelus. The sequence continues at coordinate 29,730 of NW_027182635.1, forward strand.
GACCTCGGCCGCCCTCGACTCGGGACGCTCGGCCGACCTCGGCCGCCCTCGACTCGCGACGCTCGGCCGACCTCGGCCGCCCTCGACTCGCGACGCTCGGCCGACCTCGGCCGACCTCGACTCGCGACGCTGGGCGGACCTCGGCCGACCTCGACTCGCGACGCTGGGCCGACTTCGGCCGACCTCGACTCGCGACGCTGGGCCGACTTCGGCCGACCTCGGCGCGCAACCATCGGACGACGCTCGGCCGACCTCGGCGCGCGAGGCTCGGCCGACCTCGGCCGACCTCGACTCGGGACGCTCGGCCGACCTCGGCCGACCTCGACTCGGGACGCTCGGCCGTCCTCGGCCGACCTCGACTCGCGACGCTCGGCCGTCCTCGGCCGACCTCGACTCGCGAAGGTTGGCCAACCTCGACTGGCGACAGTTGGCTGACCTCGACTTGAGAGAATCGGCCGACCTCGACTCGCGACGTCGACTCGCGACCATCGGCCGACCTCGACTCGCGACGCTCGGCTGACCTCGGCCTACCTAGACTCACTACGATCGGCCGACTTCGTCCGACCTCGACTCGCCACGCTCGGCCGACCTCGACTGGCGACGCTCGGCCGACCTCGGCCGACCTCGACTCACGACCATCGGCTGACCTTGACTCGCGACAATCGGCCGACCTCGGCCAACCTTGATTCGCAACCATCGGCCGACCTCGGCCGACCTCGACTGGCGACGATCGGCCGACCTCGACTGGCGACGCTCGGCCGCCCTCGACTCGCGACGCTCGGCTGACCTCGGCCGACCTCGACTCGCGACGATCAGCCAATCTCAACTCACAATAATCGGCCGACCTCGACTCGCGACGCTCGGCCGACCTCGGCCGACCTTGACTCGCGACGCTCGGCCTACCTCGGCCGACCTCGACTCGCAACCATCTGCAGACCTCGGCCGACCTCGACTCGCGACGCTGGGCCGACCTTGGCCGACCTCGACTCGCGACGATCGGCTGACCTTGGCCGACCTCGACTCGCGACGATCGGCCGACCTCGGCCGACCTCGACTCGCGATGATCGGCTGACCTCGGCCGACCTCGACTCGCGACGATCGACCAATCTCGACTCGCAACGACCGGCCGACCTCGACTCGCGACGATCGGCCAATCTCAACTCGCAATAATCGGCCGACCTCGACTTGCGACGATCGGCCGACCTCAGCCAACCTCGACTCGCATCGGCTGACCTCGACGGTACCTGATTGGCCGGCCGAGCTCGAGACGCGATGATCCCTGATCGGCCGACCTCGAGACATGATGATTGACCGACCTCGGCCGACCTTGGCCGACCTCAACTCGCGACGAACGGCCAACCTCGGCCGACCTCGACTCGCGACGGTTGGCCTACCTTGACTCGAGACGGTCAGCAACCTCGACTCGCAACCATCGGCCGACCTCGGCCGACCTCGACTCGCGACGCTCGGCCGACCTCGACTCGCGACGCTGGGCCGACCTCGGCCGACCTCGGCACGCGACGCTGAGCCGACCTCGGCGCGCGACGCTGGGCCGACCTCGGCGCGCTACGCTGGGCCGACCTCGGCCGACCTCGACCCGCGACGGTCGACCAAGCTCAACTCGCAACGACTGGCCGACCTCGACTCGCGACCATCGGCCGACCTCGGCCGACCTCAACTCGCGACCATCGGGCGACCTCGACTCGCGATGCTCGGCCGACATCGGCCGACCTCGACTCGCGACGGTCGGTTGACCTCGACCTGCGACAATCAGCCGACATCGACCGACCTTGACTCGCGACCATGAGCTGAAGTCAGCCGACCTCGACTCACGACGATTGGTTGACCTCGACTCACGACGCTCGGCCGACCTCGACTCGCCACGCTCGGCCGACCTCGACTCGCGACGCTTGGCCGACCTCGGCCTACCTCGACTCACGACCATCGCCTGACCTTGACTCGCGACAATCGGCCGACCTCGGCCAACCTTGACTCGCAACCATCGGCCGACCTCGGCCGACCTCGACTGGCGACGATCGGCCGACCTCGACTGGCGACGCTCGGCCGACCTCGACTGGCGACGCTCGGCCGACCTCGACTCGCGACGCTCGGCCGACCTCGACTCGCGACGGTTGGCCGACCTCGACTCGCGAGAATCGGCTGACCTCGGCCGACCTCGACTTGCAACGATTGACCGACCTCGGCCAACCTCGACTCACAACGATCGGATGACCTCGGCCGACCTCGAGTCGCGACGATTGACCGACTTCGACTCGTGACGATCGGCCGACCTCGGCCGACCTTGACTTGCGACGATCGGATGACCTCGGCCGACCTCGACTCGCGATGATCGGCCAACCTCAGCCAACCTCAACTCGCGACGCTCGGCCTACCTCGGCCGACCTCGACTCGTGACGATCGACCAATCTCGACTCGCAACAACTGGCCGACCTCGACTCGCGACGCTGGGCCGACCTCGGCCAACCTCGACTCGCGACGCTCGGCCGACCTCGACTCGCGACGCTGGGCCGACCTCGGCCGACCTTGGCGCGCGACGCTGGGCCGACCTTGGCGCGCGACGCTGGGCCGACCTCGGCCGACCTCGACTCGCGACGGTCGACCAAGCTCGACTCGCAACGACTGGCCGACCTCGACTCGCGACCATGGGCCGACCTCGGCCGACCTCAACTCGCGACCATCGGGCGACCTCGACTCGCGATGCTCGGCCGACATCGGCCGACCTCGACTCGCGACGGTCGGTTGACCTCGACCTGCGACAATCAGCCGACATCGACCGACCTTGACTCGCGACCATGAGCTGAAGTCAGCCGACCTCGACTCTCGACGATTGGTTGACCTCAACTCACGACGCTCGGCCGACCTCGACTCGCCACGCTCGGCCGACCTCGACTGGCGACGCTCGGCCGACCTCGGCCTACCTCGACTCACGACCATCGGCTGACCTTGACTCGCGACAATCGGCCGACCTCGGCCAACCTTGACTCGCAACCATCGGCCGACCTCGGCCGACCTCGACTGGCGACGATCGGCCGACCTCGACTGGCGACGCTCGGCCGCCCTCGACTCGCGACGCTCGGCTGACCTCGGCCGACCTCGACTCGCGACCATTGGACGACCTCGGCCGACCTCGTCTCGCGACGATCAGCCAATCTCAACTCACAATAATCGGCCGACCTCGACTCGCGACGCTCGGCCTACCTCGGCCGACCTCGACTCGCGACGCTCGGCCGACCTCGGCCGACCTCGACTCGCGACGCTCGGCGGACCTCGGCCGACCTCGTCTCGCGACGCTCGGCCGACCTCGGCCGACCTCGACTCGCAACCATCTGCAGACCTCGGCCGACCTCGACTCGCGACGCTCGGCTGACCTCGGCCGACCTCGACTCGCGACGATCGGCCGACCTCGGCCGACGTCGACTCGCGACGATCGGCCGACCTCGGCCGACCTCGTCTCGCGACGATCGACCGACCTCGACCGACCTCGACTCGCGACGCTCGGCCGACCTTGACCGACCTCGACTCGCGACGATCGGCCGACCTCGTCTCGCGCCAATCGACCAATCTCGACTCGGAACCCTCGGCTGACCTTGACTCGTGACAATCGGCCAATCTCGGCCGACCTCGACTGGCGACGATCGCCCGACCTCGACTCACAAGGATGGGCTGACCTCGACTCGGGACGCTCGGCCGACCTCGGCCGACCTCGACTCGCGACGGTCGGTTGACCTCGACCTGCGACAATCAGCCGACATCGACCGACCTTGACTCGCGACCATGAGCTGAAGTCAGCCGACCTCGACTCACGACGATTGGTTGACCTCGACTTGCGACGATCGGCCGACCTCGACCGACCTCGACTCGCGACGATCGGCCGACCTCGACTCACGACGCTCGGCCGACCTCGACTCGCCACGCTCGGCCGACCTCGACTGGCGACGCTCGGCCGACCTCGGCCGACCTCGACTCACGACCATCGGCTGACCTTGACTCGCGACAATCGGCCGACCTCGGCCAACCTTGATTCGCAACCATCGGCCGACCTCGGCCGACCTCGACTGGCGACGATCGGCCGACCTCGACTGGCGACGCTCGGCCGCCCTCGACTCGCGACGCTCGGCTGACCTCGGCCGACCTCGACTCGCGACGATCAGCCAATCTCAACTCACAATAATCGGCCGACCTCGACTCGCGACGCTCGGCCGACCTCGGCCGACCTTGACTCGCGACGCTCGGCCTACCTCGGCCGACCTCGACTCGCAACCATCTGCAGACCTCGGCCGACCTCGACTCGCGACGCTGGGCCGACCTTGGCCGACCTCGACTCGCGACGATCGGCTGACCTTGGCCGACCTCGACTCGCGACGATCGGCCGACCTCGGCCGACCTCGACTCGCGATGATCGGCTGACCTCGGCCGACCTCGACTCGCGACGATCGACCAATCTCGACTCGCAACGACCGGCCGACCTCGACTCGCGACGATCGGCCAATCTCAACTCGCAATAATCGGCCGACCTCGACTTGCGACGATCGGCCGACCTCAGCCAACCTCGACTCGCATCGGCTGACCTCGACGGTACCTGATTGGCCGGCCGAGCTCGAGACGCGATGATCCCTGATCGGCCGACCTCGAGACATGATGATTGACCGACCTCGGCCGACCTTGGCCGACCTCAACTCGCGACGAACGGCCAACCTCGGCCGACCTCGACTCGCGACGGTTGGCCTACCTTGACTCGAGACGGTCAGCAACCTCGACTCGCAACCATCGGCCGACCTCGGCCGACCTCGACTCGCGACGCTCGGCCGACCTCGACTCGCGACGCTGGGCCGACCTCGGCCGACCTCGGCACGCGACGCTGAGCCGACCTCGGCGCGCGACGCTGGGCCGACCTCGGCGCGCTACGCTGGGCCGACCTCGGCCGACCTCGACCCGCGACGGTCGACCAAGCTCAACTCGCAACGACTGGCCGACCTCGACTCGCGACCATCGGCCGACCTCGGCCGACCTCAACTCGCGACCATCGGGCGACCTCGACTCGCGATGCTCGGCCGACATCGGCCGACCTCGACTCGCGACGGTCGGTTGACCTCGACCTGCGACAATCAGCCGACATCGACCGACCTTGACTCGCGACCATGAGCTGAAGTCAGCCGACCTCGACTCACGACGATTGGTTGACCTCGACTCACGACGCTCGGCCGACCTCGACTCGCCACGCTCGGCCGACCTCGACTCGCGACGCTTGGCCGACCTCGGCCTACCTCGACTCACGACCATCGCCTGAGCTTGACTCGCGACAATCGGCCGACCTCGGCCAACCTTGACTCGCAACCATCGGCCGACCTCGGCCGACCTCGACTGGCGACGATCGGCCGACCTCGACTGGCGACGCTCGGCCGACCTCGACTGGCGACGCTCGGCCGACCTCGACTCGCGACGCTCGGCCGACCTCGACTCGCGACGGTTGGCCGACCTCGACTCGCGAGAATCGGCTGACCTCGGCCGACCTCGACTTGCAACGATTGACCGACCTCGGCCAACCTCGACTCACAACGATCGGATGACCTCGGCCGACCTCGAGTCGCGACGATTGACCGACTTCGACTCGTGACGATCGGCCGACCTCGGCCGACCTTGACTTGCGACGATCGGATGACCTCGGCCGACCTCGACTCGCGATGATCGGCCAACCTCAGCCAACCTCAACTCGCGACGCTCGGCCTACCTCGGCCGACCTCGACTCGTGACGATCGACCAATCTCGACTCGCAACAACTGGCCGACCTCGACTCGCGACGCTGGGCCGACCTCGGCCAACCTCGACTCGCGACGCTCGGCCGACCTCGACTCGCGACGCTGGGCCGACCTCGGCCGACCTTGGCGCGCGACGCTGGGCCGACCTTGGCGCGCGACGCTGGGCCGACCTCGGCCGACCTCGACTCGCGACGGTCGACCAAGCTCGACTCGCAACGACTGGCCGACCTCGACTCGCGACCATGGGCCGACCTCGGCCGACCTCAACTCGCGACCATCGGGCGACCTCGACTCGCGATGCTCGGCCGACATCGGCCGACCTCGACTCGCGACGGTCGGTTGACCTCGACCTGCGACAATCAGCCGACATCGACCGACCTTGACTCGCGACCATGAGCTGAAGTCAGCCGACCTCGACTCTCGACGATTGGTTGACCTCAACTCACGACGCTCGGCCGACCTCGACTCGCCACGCTCGGCCGACCTCGACTGGCGACGCTCGGCCGACCTCGGCCTACCTCGACTCACGACCATCGGCTGACCTTGACTCGCGACAATCGGCCGACCTCGGCCAACCTTGACTCGCAACCATCGGCCGACCTCGGCCGACCTCGACTGGCGACGATCGGCCGACCTCGACTGGCGACGCTCGGCCGCCCTCGACTCGCGACGCTCGGCTGACCTCGGCCGACCTCGACTCGCGACCATTGGACGACCTCGGCCGACCTCGTCTCGCGACGATCAGCCAATCTCAACTCACAATAATCGGCCGACCTCGACTCGCGACGCTCGGCCTACCTCGGCCGACCTCGACTCGCGACGCTCGGCCGACCTCGGCCGACCTCGACTCGCGACGCTCGGCGGACCTCGGCCGACCTCGTCTCGCGACGCTCGGCCGACCTCGGCCGACCTCGACTCGCAACCATCTGCAGACCTCGGCCGACCTCGACTCGCGACGCTCGGCTGACCTCGGCCGACCTCGACTCGCGACGATCGGCTGACCTCGGCCGACCTCGACTCGCGACGATCGGCCGACCTCGGCCGACCTCGTCTCGCGACGATCGACCGACCTCGGCCGACCTCGTCTCGCGACGATCGACCGACCTCGACCGACCTCGACTCGCGACGCTCGGCCGACCTTGACCGACCTCGACTCGCGACGATCGGCCGACCTCGTCTCGCGCCAATCGACCAATCTCGACTCGGAACCCTCGGCTGACCTTGACTCGTGACAATCGGCCAACCTCGGGCGACCTCGACTGGCGACGATCGCCCGACCTCGACTCACAAGGATGGGCTGACCTCGACTCGGGACGCTCGGCCGACCTCGGCCGACCTCGACTCGCGACGGTCGGTTGACCTCGACCTGCGACAATCAGCCGACATCGACCGACCTTGACTCGCGACCATGAGCTGAAGTCAGCCGACCTCGACTCACGACGATTGGTTGACCTCGACTTGCGACGATCGGCCGACCTCGACCGACCTCGACTCGCGACGATCGGCCGACCTCGACTCACGACGCTCGGCCGACCTCGACTCGCCACGCTCGGCCGACCTCGACTCGCCACGCTCGGCCGACCTCGGCCGACCTCGACTCACGACCATCGGCTGACCTTGACTCGCGACAATCGGCCGACCTCGGCCAACCTTGATTCGCAACCATCGGCCGACCTCGGCCGACCTCGACTGGCGACGATCGGCCGACCTCGACTCGCCACGCTCGGCCGCCCTCGACTCGCGACGCTCGGCTGACCTCGGCCGACCTCGACTCGCGACGATCAGCCAATCTCAACTCACAATAATCGGCCGACCTCGACTCGCGACGCTCGGCCGACCTCGGCCGACCTTGACTCGCGACGCTCGGCCTACCTCGGCCGACCTCGACTCGCAACCATCTGCAGACCTCGGCCGACCTCGACTCGCGACGCTGGGCCGACCTTGGCCGACCTCGACTCGCGACGATCGGCTGACCTTGGCCGACCTCGACTCGCGACGATCGGCCGACCTCGGCCGACCTCGACTCGCGATGATCGGCTGACCTCGGCCGACCTCGACTCGCGACGATCGACCAATCTCGACTCGCAACGACCGGCCGACCTCGACTCGCGACGATCGGCCAATCTCAACTCGCAATAATCGGCCGACCTCGACTTGCGACGATCGGCCGACCTCAGCCAACCTCGACCTCGCATCGGCTGACCTCGACGGTACCTGATTGGCCGGCCGAGCTCGAGACGCGATGATCCCTGATCGGCCGACCTCGAGACATGATGATTGACCGACCTCGGCCGACCTTGGCCGACCTCAACTCGCGACGAACGGCCAACCTCGGCCGACCTCGACTCGCGACGGTTGGCCTACCTTGACTCGAGACGGTCAGCAACCTCGACTCGCAACCATCGGCCGACCTCGGCCGACCTCGACTCGCGACGCTCGGCCGACCTCGACTCGCGACGCTGGGCCGACCTCGGCCGACCTCGGCACGCGACGCTGAGCCGACCTCGGCGCGCGACGCTGGGCCGACCTCGGCGCGCTACGCTGGGCCGACCTCGGCCGACCTCGACCCGCGACAGTCGACCAAGCTCAACTCGCAACGACTGGCCGACCTCGGACTCGCGACCATCGGCCGACCTCGGCCGACCTCGACTCATGACGCGCGGCTGACCTCAGCCGACCTCGACTCGCGACGATCGGCCGACCTCGACTCGCGCCGGCTGACCTCGACGCTACCTGATTGGCCGGCCGAGCTCGAGACGCGATGATCCCTGATCGGCCGACCTCGAGACATGATGATTGACCGACCTCGGCCGACCTCGGCCGACCTCAACTCGCGACGAACGGCCAACCTCGGCCGACCTCGACTCGCGACGGTTGGCCTACCTTGACTCGAGACGGTCAGCCAACCTCGACTCGCAACCATCGGCCGACCTCGGCCGACCTCGACTCGCGACGCTGGGCGGACCTCGGCCGACCTCGACTCGCGACGATCAGCCGACCTCGACTCGTGACGATCGACCAATCTCGACTCGCAACAACTGGCCGACCTCGGCTCGCGATGATCGGCCAACCTCAGCCAACCTCGACTCGCGACGCTCGGCCGACCTCGACCGACCTCGACTCGCGACAATCGACCAATCTCGACTCGGAACCAACGGCCAACCTCGACTCGCAACGATCGGATGACCTCGGCCGACCTCGACTCACGACGATCGACCGACGTCGACTCGCGACCAACAGCTGAAGTCAGCCGACCTCGACTGGCGACGATCAGCCGACCGCGACTCGCGACAATTGTCCGACCTCGGCCGACCTTGACTTGCGACGATCGGCCGACCTCGACTCGCGCCAATCGACCAATCTCGACTCGCAACAACTGGCCGACCTCGACTCGCAACGCTCGACCTACCTCGGCCGACCTCGACTGGCGACGATCGGCCGACCTCGACTCGCGCCAATCGACCAATCTCGACTCGGAACAACTGGCCGACCTCGACTCGCGACGCTTGGCCGACATCGGCCGACCTCCGACTCGGAACCCTTGGCCGACCTCGACTCGCGACGCTCGGCCAACCTTGGCCGACCTCGACTGGCGACGATCACCCGACCTCGACTCACAAGGATGGGCTGACCTCGACTCGCGACGCTCGACTGACCTCGGCCTACCTCGACTCGCGACCATCGGCCAACCTCGGCCGACCTCGACTGGCGACGCTCGGCCGACCTCGACTGGCGACGCTCGGCCGACCTCGACTCGCGACGCTCGGCCGACCTCGACTCGCGAGAATCGGCTGACCTCGGCCGACCTCGACTCGCAACGATTGACCGACCTCGGCCAACCTCGACTCACAACGATCGGATGACCTCGGCCGACCTCGAGTCGCGACGATTGACCGACTTCGACTCGTGACGATCGGCCGACCTCGGCCGACCTTGACTTGCGACGATCGGATGACCTCGGCCGACCTCGACTCGCGATGATCGGCCAACCTCAGCCAACCTCCAACTCGCGACGCTCGGCCTACCTCGGCCGACCTCGACTCGTGACG
>NW_027182636.1:12500-15000 GCF_040807025.1 Struthio camelus
CCCGCCTCGTCGCTGCCGCTGAGGCTGCCGCCGTCGCCGCGAGGCGGCGGTGGCCCGGCGGCGGGCGGCGGCGGGGGAGGCACCCCCGCGGGGATTTCAGGTCGTTTCCCTCACCCCAGGGCCAGGTACCTAGCGTCCGCGCTTCTCCTGCCTCCCCTCGGTGACCCACCCGTGTGGTCCCGTGTGCCAGCGTGCTCCTCCCGGGCGCTGCGCGGCGCGTGCCGCACCGGCCGTGCCCTGCCGGCCTTCCACGCTTCCTCCTCCCCTCCCTTCCCCCCCCCCCCCACACCGCTCCAGCCGCCCCACGCCGTGCCGTGTGGGGGCCGCGCTGCGAGTCGGCCGGGCCGGGGGCGGCGGGGGGCGGCGGGGGGGGGGGGGCGCGCTGGGAGGAAGGAGGAGGGCCTCCGGCCACCGCGGCCGCCGGTAGCGGCCCCCCGGGTAGGGATGGCCATGGGCCCCGGGCTCCGGGCCCGAGGGTTCTCGGTCGGAGAGCCGGGCGGGGGTTAAAGACTCGGGGCGGCCCGATGCGACCCGGGGGGCAGCCGGGCGTGCTGCCGGAGGGGCCGGGGGGTCGGCGCGCGCGGGCGCCGCACCCCCCCATGCCCGCCGGCGCGGCCCGTGCATGCCCCGCGGGCAGCCGGGACGGAGAGGGTACCCTGCCCCCTCTCCCGCGGTCTGGTCTCGGCGGAGAGGACGCCGCGCGGTCGGCTTGCGCCGGCCTGCCTCCGAACGCGCGACCCCGGCGCGAGCGCGTGCTCGCCGCCGGGACGGCGAGCCCCCACCGCGGGTGGTGCGGACGCCGAGCCCCAGCGCATCCCTTCTCCTCCCTGGCCGGTGCTCTCAGTCTCCCGCCGTGGCCGTCGGCGGCACCCTTCCTTCCCTCCCCCCCCGCCCTGCCCCGGCACTCCGCCATCCGGCGCGCCTGCCTCGCTCTGCCCGACCCGGCTTCGCTGGGCGGCAGGCGGGCGGCGGCGGGCGGGCGGGGGCGGCCCCTCCCGGTCTCCGCGTGGAGGCGGGGAGAGCGGGCGCCGTTCCCCGTCCGTCCCGCCTCGCCCGTCTGCCTGCCGCCAGGCGTCTGCCCGCGGAAGGGACGGGCGAGTGCGTGGCGTCGCTCGGGAGGCTGCGTGTGTGCAGGCGGGTGTTGGGTGCCGTCTCCGGGGCGGTGGAGCTGGAGGCCGGTGAGGCGAGCGAAGGAGCTCGGAAGCGTGCGGCTGGCGGGTCGCGGGCGCGCGGGCAGCGGGTGGCGCCGCTCCCAGCGGCGGCCGGGCTCCGACGCCGGGGCTCCGCGGGGACCCACACCCCGGTCCCTGAGGCAGGTGGCGCGGCTGGCGCGCCGCTCCCTGCTGGGCCAGGCCGAGCCGGGCGCCTGGGCCGGACTCGAAGCGAGAAAGGGGTTGTCCCAGGTCGGGAGCGAGGGCTCCCCGCCCCTCTCGTTCGGGTCTGTTCTCCCCCCCCCCCCCCTTTTTTTTTCCCTCTGTGCTTGTACGGTCAGTGAGGCGTGCCCTCTCTCTCCGCTGTCCCTTGCTCAGCAGCCGGCGTCGGCGTGAGGAGGGAGGCAGAGCGGATGGGGGCCCTCAGGGGGCTGCGAAAGCTGCCCGGTCCCCCCGCGCGCGCGGTGGGGACCGAAACCGAGACAACTCTTAGCGGTGGATCACTCGGCTCGTGCGTCGATGAAGAACGCAGCTAGCTGCGAGAATTAATGTGAATTGCAGGACACATTGATCATCGACACTTCGAACGCACTTGCGGCCCCGGGTTCCTCCCGGGGCTACGCCTGTCTGAGCGTCGCTTGACGGTCAATCGTCACCCCCATTGCCGCGTTGGCGCAGCGGTGTGCCGCCCCTCGGGGGGGGGCCGGGGGGGGCGGCGGCGGCGGCGAGTCGGTGGGGGGGCGGCGGCGGCGGTGAGTCGGCGGCGGCGGCGGAGCCGGGACCACCGGTGCGTGCACCGGTGGCCCCGGTCTTCCGGCTGGCCTGCCTGCCCGGCTCCGGCCGACCGTCCGCCTCCACCGTCCGCGGCCGGCGTGCCTTGCCCTGCCCTCCCTCCCCTCCGAGCCCGGTGGCCACCGCTGCCCTGCGCGGTGTGTGCGGTGTGGCGCGGCTGGGGCGCCTCGCAGGCCCGCGCCGCCGGGGAGAGGGGGTGCCTCTCCTCCCCGTGTGGGCCCGGGCCTTCGTCCCCCTAAGTGCAGACTCGGGAAACCCCCGCTCCCGGAGCGCCCGCTGTGCGGAGTTCGTCCCGCCGGGCCCCCAGGTTCGGTCGGTCGCGGTGGCCCGGCACCTGCCGCCGCCGCCCGCCGCCACCGCCAGTGCCCGCCGTACGACGGCTCTCCTCCACCACTCTCCCGGTGGTGCGCTGGTCCCCCGTTCCCCTCCGGCGGGGGGGACGGCCGGCTGCCTTTCTTCCCCTCCCCTTGCCCTCTCCCTGCCCCGACTGCTGCCGCTTCGGCGCCCGCCGAGCCCCCTCTGCCCCCCCCCGCGGCGCACCCGCGTCCGTAGTGCGT
>NW_027182637.1:0-98905 GCF_040807025.1 Struthio camelus
CCCGGCCCCCCGCTCTGCTGCAGCAGCTTCAGCAGCTCCTGCTGCCGGCACTGCGGGCGGGAGGCGGGGGTCTGCCCCACGGACGCCCCGCGGCCCCCCGGGGCCCCCCAGCCCCCTAGACACCCCCCTAGGGACCCCCTAGAGACCCCAGACACCCCCCTAGGGACCCCCCTAGGGACCCCCTAGAGCCCCCCAAGACCCCCCCGGGACCCCCCAGCCCCTAGACACCCCCTAGAGACCCCAGACACCCCCCTAGGGACCCCCCTAGGGACCCCCAAGACCCCCCCGGGACCCCCCAGCCCCCTAGACACCCGCTAGGGACCCCCTAGAGACCCCAGACACCCCCCTAGGGACCCCCCTAGGGACCCCCTAGAGCCCCCAAGACCCCCCCGGGACCCCCAGCCCCCTAGACACCCCCCAGGGACCCCTAGAGCCCCAGAGACCCCCCAGCCTCGCACAGACCCCCCAAGACCCCCCCAGAGACCCCTCCCAGACCCACAGGAACCCCCAGAGGACCCCCCCAGGACCCCCAGAGACCCCCAGGGTCCCCCCCCGGGCCCCGAGACCCCCCCAGGACCCCCCCGACCTGCTTGCGCCAGAAGAGCTCCTCCTCCTGGCGCCGCTTCTCCTGGCGCCGCTTGCGCTGCTGCTGCTGCTGCTGCTGCTGCTGCTGCTGCTGCTGCTGCTCCTCGCGCCTGGCCCGCAGCTCGGCCTCGCGCCGCTCCTGCCGCCGCCCGTCAGCGCCCGCCCGGGGGGGACACGGCGTCCGCCCGGGGGGGACACGGCGTCCGGCAGGGGGGGACACGGCGTCCGGCCGGGGGGGGACACGGCGTGGGGGGACCCAGGTGTCCGGCGGGGGGGGGACACGGCGTCCGCCCGGGGGGGACACGGCGTGGGGGGACCCAGGTGTCCGGCGGGGGGGGGACACGGTGTCCGCCCGGGGGGGGGGACCCAGGTGTCCAGGCGGGGGGGGGATACGGTCTCCAGCAGGGGGGGACCCGGCGTCCGGCCGGGGGGAGGACCCAGGCATCCGGGCTGGGGGGGGACCCGGCGTCCTGCGGGGGGGGGGGGACCCAGGCATCCGGGCTGGGGGGGACACGGCGTCCGCCCGGGGGGGGGGACCCAGGCGCAGCAGGGACCCCGGCGTCCGGGGCGGCGAAGGAGCCCGGTTCAGGGATTGGCTCGGCCCGGGGGGCCCAGGCATCCGGGGGGCCCAGGCGTCCGGGGGGCCCAAGCGTCCGGGGGGGCCGCTCACCTTGTGCTGCAGCTGCAGCTGCTCCAGGAGGGGCGGGGAGCCGAGCGGCAGCTCCCAGAGCGCGGCCTGGCCGCCTGCGCGGGGGGGGCCTCAGTGGGGCCTGCGCGCCCCCGGCGCCCCATCAGCGCCCCCCGCCGCCCCCCCGCCCCCCCGGTGCCCCCCCGGACCCCACAGTGCCCCCCATGCCCCACGACACCTCCCGGTGCCCCCCCCGTGCCCCCCCCGTGCCCCACGGTGCCCCCCCGGACCCCACAGTGCCCCCCATGCCCCACGACACCTCCCGGTGCCCCCCCCGTGCCCCCCCGTGCCCCATGGTGCCCCCCCGGGACCCCACAGTGCCCCCCATGCCCCACGGCACCTCCCGGTGCCCCCCCCGGACCCCCCGGTGCCCCCCCCGGTGCCCCCCCGGACCCCACAGTGCCCCCCATGCCCCTCAGCACCTCCCGGTGCCCCCCCGCGCCCCCTCCTGCCCCACAGCACTGCCCCCCTCACCGGGGGGCTGCGAGCTCGAGGTAGGAGCGTCCCAGAGGGCCCCGGCGTCCGGCAGCGACAGCGACCGCAGCAGGTTCGGCTCCCCCGGCCTGCGGGTGCGGCGGCTCAGCGGGGCCCAGGCGTCCGGGGGGCCCCGGCGTCCGGGGGGGGGGGGGCGGAACCCAGGCGTCCAAAGGGACCCAAGTGTCAGGGAAGGACCCAGGCGTCCGGGGGGGCCGAGGAGCGTCAGTGAGGGACCCGGGCGTCCGGGGGAGCGAGGGGCGTCAGCGAGGGACCCGGGGGTCCGGGGGGGGCCGAGGGGCGTCAGCGAGGGACCCGGGGGTCCGGGGGGGCCGAGGAGCGTCAGCGAGGGACCCAGGCGTTCGGGGGGGCCGAGGAGCGTCAGCGAGGGACCCGGGCGTCCGGGGGGGCCGAGGGGCGTCAGCGAGGGACCCGGGCGTCCGGGGGGGCCGAGGGGCGTCAGCGAGGGACCCGGGGGTCCGGGGGGGCCGAGGGGCGTCAGCGAGGGACCCGGGCGTCCGGGGGGACCCAGGGGCGTCAGCGAGGGACCCGGGCGTTCGGGGGGACCGAGGGGCGTCAGACAGGGACCCAGGCGTCCGGGGGGGACCCAGGGGCGTCAGCGAGGGACCCAGGCGTCCGGGGGAGCGAGGGGCGTCAGACAGGGACCCAGGCGTCCGGGGGAGCGAGGGGCGTCAGCGAGGGACCCGGGCGTCCGGGGGGACCCAGGGGCGTCAGCGAGGGACCCGGGCGTCCGGGGGGACCGAGGGGCGTCAGACAGGGACCCAGGCGTCCGGGGGGACCGAGGAGCGTCAGCGAGGGACCCAGGCGTCCGGGGGGGCCGAGGGGCGTCAGCGAGGGACCGGGCGTCCGGGGGGGCCGAGGGGCGTCAGCGAGGGACCCGGGCGTCCGGGGGGACCCAGGGGCGTCAGACAGGGACCCAGGCGTCCGGGGGGGCCGAGGGGCGTCAGCGAGGGACCCGGGCGTCCGGGGGAGCGAGGGGCGTCAGCGAGGGACCCGGGCGTCCGGGGGACCCAGGGGCGTCAGACAGGGACCCGGGCGTCCGGGGGGCCGAGGGCGTCAGCGAGGGACCCAGGCGTCCGGGGGGGCCGAGGGGCATCAGCGAGGGACCCGGGCGTCCGGGGGGCCGAGGGGCGCGGGGCCGGGCCCCGGCGTCCGGGCGCTCACCTGGGTTTCAGGCCCTGCAGCTGCTGCAGGAAGGCGGCCAGCTGCTGCGGCGTCAGGTCCCCGGCGGGCGCCTTGGGGGCCACGGGGCAGGGGCCAGCGGCGGCCTGGGGACGGCGAGGGCTCAGCGGGGGGCCCCGGCGTCCGGGCGGGCCCCGGCGTCCGGGCGAGGGGCCCCGGCGCGCGGCCTACCTGCCGAGGAGCTGCAGGAACTGCTGGTGCTGGAGCTGCTGGTAGAGAGCCGCCGCCGCCGCCAGCTCCTGCTGCTTCTGGAGCCGCTCCTGGTCCAGGGGGCCCTGGGGGGGTCCCGGGGGTCAGGGGGGTCCCGGGGGGGTCCGGGGGGGCAGTGCGGGGCGCTCACCGGCGGGGGGGCGGCGAGGGCCCGGGGGCGAAGGGCGGCCGGGATTTCGGGATCCCCGGGGGCCGGCGGGTGCTCCCGGGGGCCGTGGCGGTTCCGGGGCGGGCCGGGGGGTCCCGGGGGGGCGCGGGGGGGCAGTGCGGGGCGCTCACCGGCAGGGGGGGCGGCGAGGGCCCGGGGGCGAAGGGCGGCCGGGATTTCGGGATCCCCGGGGGCCGGCGGGTGCTCCCGGGGGCCGTGGCGGTTCCGGGGCGGGCCGGGGGGGTCCCGGGGGGCGCGGGGGGTCCCGGGGGGGCGCGGGGGGCAGTGCGGGGCGCTCACCGGCAGGGGGGCGGCGAGGGCCCGGGGGCGAAGGGCGGCCGGGATTTCGGGATCCCCGGGGGCCGGCGGGTGCTCCCGGGGGCCGTGGCGGTTCCGGGCCGGGGGGGTCCCGGGGGGTCCCGGGGGGGCGCGGGGGGCCCGGGGGGGGCAGCGCGGGGGCGCTCACCGCAGGGGGGGCGGCGAGGGCCCGGGGGCGAAGGGCGGCCGGGGATTTCGGGATCCCCGGGGGCCGGCGGGGTGCTCCCGGGGGCCGTGGCGGTTCCAGGCCGGGGGGGTCCCGGGGGGTCCCGGGGGGCCGGGGGGGCGCGGGGGGGGCAGTGCGGGGCGCTCCCGGCAGGGGGGGCGGCGAGGGCCCGGGGGCGAAGGGCGGCCGGGATTTCGGGATCCCCGGGGGCCGGCGGGTGCTCCCGGGGGCCGTGGCGGTTCCGGGGCGGGCCGGGGGGGTCCCGGGGGGTCCCGGGGGTCCCGGGGGGGCCCGGGGGGGGCAGTGCGGGGCGCTCACCGGCAGGGGGGGCGGCGAGGGCCCGGGGGCGAAGGGCGGCCGGGATTTCGGGATCCCCGGGGGCCGGCGGGTGCTCCCGGGGGCCGTGGCGGTTCCAGGCCGGGGGGTCCCGGGGGGGTCCCGGGGGGCCCGGGGGGGCGCGGGGGGGGCAGTGCGGGGCGCTCACCGGCAGGGGGGCGGCGAGGGCCCGGGGGCGAAGGGCGGCCGGGATTTCGGGATCCCCGGGGGCCGGCGGGTGCCCCCGGGGGCCGTGGCGGTTCCGGGGCGGGGTGGGGGGGTCCCGGGGGGTCCCGGGGGGTCCCGGGGGGCGCGGGGGGGCAGTGCAGGGGGCTCACCGGCAGGGGGGGCGGCGAGGGCCCGGGGGCAAGGGCACGCGCCCCCACATCTTGATGACGTCGCCCAGGGGCTGGAAGGCCTCGTCGCAGCCCCGCTTGACCAGCAGCGCCATGGGGAAGTAGCCGGCCTGGAACCACTCGGCCATCTCCTGCGGCCCGAAGGGCCTGCGGGGGGGGGGGGGGGCGCTCAGGGGGGGCCGGGGGGCTCGGGGGGGGCTCGGGGCTTCCCAGGGCTGCTGGGGGCCGGGGGGGCTCACGGGGAGCCCGGCGGGGGCGGTGGGATGCCCGGGAGGGTGCTGGGGCGACCGGGGGGGGGTGTTGGGGGGGTTCCGGGGGGGTTGGGGTCCCTGAGGGGGGTCCCAGAGGCTGTTGGGGGGTGCAGGGGGGTCTGGGGGGCTCCCGGGGGGGTCCGGGGGGCGTTGGAGTCACCAGGGGGTTCCTGACGGGGGGTCCCAGAGGCTGTTGGGGGTGCAGGGGGGTCCTGGGGGGCTCCCGGGGGGGTCCGGGGGGTGTTGGAGTCACCAGGGGGTTCCTGACGGGGGGTCCCAGAGGCTGTTGGGGGGTGCAGGGGGTGCAGGGGGGGTCCTGGGGGGTCCAGGGGGGTTGGAGTCACCAGGGGGTCCCTGACGGGGGTCCCAGAGGCTGCTGGGGGGTGCAGGGGGGTCCTGGGGGGTCCCGGGGGGTCCGGGGGGGTTGAGTCACCAGGGGGTCCCTGACGGGGGGTCCCAGAGGCTGTTGGGGGGGTGCAGGGGGGTCCTGGGGGGCTCCCAGGGGGATGTTGGGGGGGTGCTGGAGGGGACTGGGGGTCCCAGGGGGGTCCCCAGGGGGGGTCTGGGGGTGGTGGAGGGGTCTGGGGGTGCTGGGGGGGTCCCAAGCGGGTGCCGGGAGTGGTCTGGGGGTGCTGGGGGGGGCTGGGGGTCCTGGGGAGTCATGGGGGGGGTGCTGGGGGGGTGCTGGGGGGGGTCCTGGGGGGGGTGCCGGGGGGGTCTCACCCTGCACGTGGCCCTGGGGGTCGCGGTAGAACCACTTGCGCGCGGCCTCGTGGGCCAGGGGCAGGGGGGCGGCGGGGTGGGGGGCGCGGGGGGGGCCGGGGCGGCGCGCCCCCCCCCGGGGCCGGGCCGGGGCCCCCCCCGAAGGCCTCGTCCTCCAGCGACGCCTCCTGCAGCGACGCCACCAGCTTCTCGGCCTCCTGGGGGGCGGCGGGGGGGTCAGGGGGGCCGGCGGCCCCGGCGCCCCCCCCCCCGGCCCTCACCTGCTGCAGGCGCCGCAGCCCCTCGTCGTCCTCCGCGTCGCCCGCCCGGACGCCTGGGTCCCCTGGGGGGGGGAGAGCGGGGTGAGTGGGGGGGCGCCCGGACGCCTGGGTCCCCTGGGTGGGGGGGGAGAGCGGGGTGAGTGGGGGGGGCGCCCGGACGCCTGGGTCCCCTGGGGGGGGTGGAGAACGGGGTGAGTGGGGGGGCGCCCGGACGCCTGGGTCCCCTGGGGGGGGGGGAGAGCGGGGTGAGTGGGGGGGCGCCCGGATGCCTGGGTCCCCTGGGGGGGGGGAGAGCAGGGTGAGTGGGGGGGCGCCCGGACGCCTGGGTCCCCTGGGGGGGGGGGGGAGAGCGGGGTGAGTGGGTGGGGCGCCCGGACGCCTGGGTCCCCTGGGGGGGGGGGAAGAGCGGGGTGAGTGGAGGGCGCCCGGACGCCTGGGTCCCCTGGGGGGGGGGAGAGCGGGGTGAGTGGGGGGGCGCCCGGACGCCTGGGTCCCCTGGGGGGGGGAGCGGGGTGAGTGGGGGGGCACCCGGACCCCTGGGTCCCCAGTGGTACCTGCGGGGGGGCCCGGGGGGTCCTCAGCAGCGGGGGGGCGGCGGCAGCGGGGGCCCCGGCGTCCCCGGGCGGCTCCTCCTCCTCGGGGGGCTCGGCGGGGGGGGCCCCGGGCGGCGGGGGGGGTCCCGGGCGGGGGGGGGCGGGGGCGGCCCCCCCCTCGGCGATGGGCTCCCGTGGGCCCTTCTGCGCAGGCGGCACCGCTGCCCCACGGCCCCCAGCCCCACGCCCCCCCGGCCCCCCCCGACCCCACGCCCCCCCAGCCCCACGCCCCCCCCGGCCCCCCGGCCCCCCGGTGCGGCCCCAACTGCTCCTGTTTCGTCCCTGCCCGACCCGGGTGCGCGTCCCCTCCGCTGCCCTCGGCCCCGGACGCCTGGGCCCCTCCTGAACACCTGGGCCCCTCCCGGACGCCTGGGCCCCCCAAACACCCAGGGCCCCCCCTCGACACCTGGGCCCCCCCCCCCAGACACCTCGGTCCCTCTTGGACACCTGGGCCCCCTCGGACACCTGGGACACCCCAGACACCTTGAGCCCCCCCCCAAGACACCAGGCTGCCCTGGATGCCTGGGCCCCCCGGACGCCTGGGCCCCCCCCAAACACCCTGAGCTCCCCCCGGACACCAGAACCCCCTGGACACCTGGGCCCCCCGGACACCTGGGGCCCCCCCCCAAACACCCTGAGCTCCCCCCGGACACCAGAACCCCCTGGACGCCTGGGCCCCCCGGACGCCTGGGCCCCCCCCAAACACCCTGAGCTCCCCCCGGACACCAGAACCCCCTGGACGCCTGGGCCCCCGGACGCCTGGGCCCCCCCAAACACCCTGAGCTCCCCCTGGACACCAGAACCCCCTGGACACCTGGGCCCCCCTGGACGCCTGGGCCCCCCGGACACCTGGGTCCCCCCCAGACACTCTGAGCTCCTCCTGGACACCAGACCCCCCCCGGCACCCGGCCTCTCTGGACGCCTGGGCCCCCCCAGACACCCCTGAGCTCCCCCCTGGACGCCTGGCCCCCCCGGACGCCTGGGCCCCCCGGACGCCTGGGCCCCCCGGACGCCGGTACCTTGAGGGGCAGGGAAGGCGCCGGAGGCGTCGAAGGTGCCCATCTCCTCGTCCTCGTCCTCGTCCTCGAGGCACCACTCGGGCAGCCCGGCCCGCTCCTCGGCCGCGGCGGCGGTACCGGCGGCAGCGGTGGTGGTGGTGGCAGCGGCGGTGGTGGCGGCGGTGGCGGTGGTGGCACGCGTCCGCCGCCGCCCGTCCCGGCCTCCCGCCAGCGCGGACCCTCTGCCGGCGGCGTCACCGTCACCGTCACCGTCACCGTCACCGGCGGCCCCCTCCCCGGCCACCGCCCCCCGGGCCCCCCCGCGTCCCGCCCCGGGCGCCCTTGGGACACCCCCGTCCGTCACCCCCTCTGCCACCCACGGGACGCCCTCGCTCTCGCCCCCCCCCCGCGTCCCCCCCCGGAGCACCCTTGGGACGCCCCCGTCCGTCACCCCCTCCGCCACCCACGGGACGCCCTCGCTCTCGCCCCCCCCCCCGCGTCCCCCCCCGGAGCACCCTTGGGACACCCCCGTCCGTCACCCCCTCCGCCACCCACGGGACGCCCTCGCTCTCGCCCCCCCCCCCCCGCGTCCCCCCCCGGAGCACCCTTGGGACACCCCCGTCCGTCACCCCCTCCGCCACCCACGGGACGCCCTCGCTCTCGCCCCCCCCCCCCGCGTCCCCCCCCCGGAGCACCCTTGGGACGCCCCCTGCCCCCCCGGCCCCCCGCTCACCGGGGCTGGTGGGGCGCCAGCGCTCGCCCTCGCGGTCCCGGTCGCGGGGGGGGGCGGCCGGGGGGGCGCCGGGCGCCAGCTGCCCCCCGCCGGGCGGCCCCCGGCCCCCCCCCCGTCGCCCCCCCGCCGGCGCCCGGCTCCTCCCGCAGCGCCCGCCAGTTGGTGCTGTCCGAGCGCGCCGCCTCCCGGCGCCCCCCGGCCCCCCCGGCCCCCTCCTCGGGGGGGGCCCCGTCCTGGGGGGGGGACACGGGGGGTCACGCGCTGCCCCCCCCAGACCCCTCCTCGGGGGGGCCCCGTCCTGGGGGGGGGGGACACGGGGGTCACGCGCTGCCCCCCCCAGACCCCTCCTCGGGGGGGCCCCGTCCTGGGGGGGGGGGACACGGGGGTCACGCGCTGCCCCCCCAGACCCCTCCTCGGGGGGGCCCCGTCCTGGGGGGGACACGGGGGTCACGCGCTGCCCCCCCCCAGACCCCCAGACCCCTCCTCGGGGGGGCCCCGTCCTGGGGGGGGACACGGGGGTCACGCGCTGCCCCCCCCCAGACCCCCAGACCCCTCCTCGGGGGGGCCCCGTCCTGGGGGGGGACACGGGGGTCACGCGCTGCCCCCCCCGGCCCCCCCGGCCCCTCACCTGCGTCGCGCCGCAGCGGCTTCTCGAAGCGTCGCTCCCCTCTGCGCCCCCGGCACCGGCGTCAGCGCCTGGCGGCCCCCCGGCCCCCCCCGGCCCCCTGCTGACCCCCAACTCCCCCCCAGTGACCCCCAACTCCCCCCCGGCCCCCCCCGCCCCCTGCTGACCCCCAACTCCCCCCCAGTGACCCCCAACTCCCCCCCCGCCCCCCTGCTGACCCCCAACTCCCCCCAGTGACCCCCAACTCCCCCCCACCCCCCTGCTGACCCCCAACTCCCCTCCAGTGACCCCCAAGTCTCCCCCTGGCCCCCCCAAGCTCCCCCCCAGTGACCCCCAACTCCTCCCAGTGACCCCCAACTCCCCCCCGCTGACCCCCCCGCCCCCCCGCTGACCCCCAACACCCCCCCAGTGACCCCCCACCCCCCGCAGTGACCCCCAGTGACCCCCAACTCCCCCCCACTGACCCCCCACCCCCTGCAGTGACCCCCAACTCCCCCCCAGTGACCCCCAACTGCCCCCCCGCTGACCCCCAGCCCCCCCCAGCCCCCCTAGTGGCCCCCAACTCCCCCCACAGTGACCCCCAGCCCCCCGCCGTGACCCCCAGTGACCCCCAACTCCCCCCCCACTGACCCCCCACCCCCTGCAGTGACCCCCAACTCCCCCCCAGTGACCCCCAACTCCCCCCACTGACCCCCCACCCCCTGCAGTGACCCCCAACTCCCCCCCAGTGACCCCCAACTCCCCCCCACTGACCCCCCACCCCCTGCAGTGACCCCCAACTCCCCCCCAGTGACCCCCAATTCCCCCCCCGCTGACCCCCAGCCCCCCCAGCCCCCCCAGTGGCCCCCAACTCCCCCCCGCAGTGACCCCCAACTCCCCCCCGCCGTGACCCGCACCCCCCCGCACCCCCCCCCCCCCCCCCGGCCGGACCTGTCGTCCCAGCTCTGGCTGCGGTGGACGTCGCGGGGGGCCGCGGGCGAACGCCCCCTCGGCCTCCTCCGCCCCGCGCGGGTAGAAGCCCCCCTCGGCCCGGCCCCGGCCTGCGGCGGCCCCGGCACCGCTGCCCCCCCGGCCGGCCCGCACGGCCCGGGGGGGGGGGGCACACGGTGGGGGGGGGGCGTGGAGGGACCCGGGGGGGTGCGGGGGGGCGCGGGGGGGCGGGGGCACACGGTGGGGGGGGCGTGGAGGGACCCGGGGGGGCGCGGGGGGGCGGGGGCACACGGTGGGGGGACACAGAGGGACCCGGGGGGGCGCGGGGGGGGGGACGCGGGGAGGTGGGGGCTGCGGGGGGCTGTGGGGGGACACAGAGGGACCCGGGGGGCCCGGGGGACGCGAGGGGGATGCAGGGGGGCACGGGGGGGGACCCCGAGGGGACCTGGGGGGGCGCGTGGGGGGACACGGGGCTACCCAGGGGGACGTGGGGGTACCCGGGGGGGCCCGGGGGAACCCAGGGGGAGCAGGGGGACACGGGGGGGGTGTGGGGGTACCCGGGGGGGACCCGGGGGGGCGCGTGGGGGACACGGGGGGGTGCAGGGGCACCTGGGGGGGTGCAGGGGGGACCCGGGGGGGACCCGGGGGGACCCTGGGGACCCGGGGGGGTGCAGGGGGACGCAGGGGGACCCGGGGGGACGCGGGGGGACCCTGGGGACCCGGGGGGGTGCAGGGGGACGCAGAGGGGGACCCGGGGGGACGCGGGGGGGCGCGGGGGGGGGCGCGGGGGGGCACCCAGGCCCGCTCCTACCTCGGCTGCGGGCGCTGGGGCGGCCCCGGGGGCCGATGGCGGCGGCCCCCCCCCCGGCCTTGCCGGCCAGGCGCAGCACGGCCGCGCTGTTCACCGACAGCGAGAAGGTCCTCTGGGGGGGGGGGGGGGGTCAGTGCTGCGGGGGGGCTGCCCGGGGGGGGGGCTGCCCCAATGCGGGGGGGGCGACTACCCTGGGGGGGGGGCTGCCCCGGGGGGGGGCTGCCCCAAAGTGGGGGGGGCGACTACCCTGGGGGGGGGGCTGCCCCAATGCGGGGGGCTGCCCCAATGTGGGGGGGGCGACTACCCTGGGGGGGGGGCTGCCCCGGGGGGGGCTGCCCCAATGTGGGAGGGGGCAACTACCCGGGGGGGGGGCTGCCCCAATGCGGGGGGGCGACTAGCCTGGTGGGGGGGGCTGCCCCGGGGTGGGGGGGGCGACTAGCCTGGTGGGGGGGGCTGCCCCAATGCGGGGGGGCGACTACCCTGGTGGGGGGGGCTGCCCCAATGTGGGGGGGGCGACTACCCTGGTGGGGGGGGCTGCCCAATGGGGGGGGGGGTAACTACCCTGGTGGGAGGGGCTGCCCCAATGTGGGGGGGGGGGCTGCCCCCGGGGGGGGGGCTGCCCTGGTGGGGGGGCTGCCCCAATGTGTGGGGGGGCAACTACCCTGGTAGGGGGGGTGCCCCAATGCGGGGGGGGCAACTACCCTGGTGGGGGGGGGGCTGCCCCAATGTGGGGGGGGGCGACTACCCTGGTGGGGGGGCTGCCCCAATGTGGGGGGGGGGGCGACTACCCTGGTGGGGGGGGCTGCCCTGGTGGGGCGTGGGGGGGCTGCCCCAATGTGGGGGGGGCGACTACCCTGGTGGGGGGGGCTGCCCCAATGTGGGGGGGGGCTGCCCCGGGGGGGGGGGGCTGCCCTGGTGGGGGGTGGGGGGGCTGCCCCAATGTGGGGGGGGGCAACTACCCTGGTGGGGGGGGCTGCCCCAATGCAGGGGGGCGACTACCCTGGTGGGGGGGGGCTGCCCCGGGGTGGGGGGGGGCGACTACCCTGGTGGGGGGGGGCTGCCCCGGGGTGGGGGGGCTGCCCTGGTGGGGGGGGGGTTGTTCAGGGGGGGCCGGCTTCAGTGTGGGGGACATAAACTACTCCAGTTTGGGGGGGGGGGGGAACTGCCCGGGGGGGGGCGACCACCCCACGGCGCCCCGAGAGCCAGCGACGGCCCCAGCACCCATGGGGGCAGGGCGGTGCCGGGGGGATCGCGCCCCCCCCCCTCCCCGGTGCATTGACCCCCCCCGGGGGGATCGCGCCCCCCCCCGCCGTGGGTCCCCCCCACCTGCTCCTCCTCGGTGAGGGGCAGCAGGGCCAGCGGCGGCAGCGGCTCCTCCTGGGCGATGGCGCCCAACTCCCGCTCCCGCATCTCCTCCGGCGCCTGCGGGGGGGCACGGGGGGGGCATGTGGGGGGGGGACACGGGGGGGGGGGGGCGACCCGGCCGCCCCCTGCCGCCCCCGGGTCAGTCGGACCCCCCCAACCGCCCGCAGGGACAGCAGCAGCCCCCAAACCGCCCCCGGGGTGACGGGACCCCCCCAAACCGCCCCCAGGTCAGCCGGACCCCCCCAAACCGCCCCCAAACCGCCCCCGGGGTGACGGGACCCCCCCCAAACCGCCCCCAGGTCAGCCGGACCCCCCCAAACCGCCCCCAAACCGCCCCCTGGGGTGACGGGACCCCCCCCAAACTGCCCTCAAGGGTGACAGGACCCCCCCAAACCGCCCCCAAACCGCCCCCGGGGTGACGGGACCCCCCCAAACCGCCCCCAGGTCAGCCGGACCCCCCCAAACTGCCCCCAAACCGCCCCCGGGGTGACGGGACCCCCCCAAACCGCCCCCAGGTCAGCCGGACCCCCCCAAACTGCCCCCAAACCGCCCCCTGGGGTGACGGGACCCCCCCCAAACTGCCCTCAAGGGTGACAGGACCCCCCCAAACCGCCCGCTGGGGTGACGGGATCCCCCCCAAACCGCCCCCAGGGTGACAGGACCCCCCCAAACTGCCCCCTGGGGTGACGGGACCCCCCCAAACTGCCCTCAAGGGTGACAGGACCCCCCCAAACTGCGCCCTGGGGTGACAGGACCCCCCTAAATTGCCCTCAAGGGTGACGGGACCCCCCCAAACTGCCCCCTGCGGTGACGGGACCCCCCCAAACCACCCTCAGGGGTGACAGGACCCCCCGGCTGCCCCCTGGGGTGACGGGACCCCCCCCCGGAGGGTGACGGGACCCCCCCGCGGGCGCCCACCTTGCTGCCCTGGACGTAGAGCGCCAGCATCTCCTCGCGCCCGTAGCGGTGCTCGGCCCGCCGGGGGGGGGGCGCCGGGGAGGGCGGCGGCGAGGCCGGGCCCCCCCCCGCCAGCGCCCGCAGCCTGCCGCACCCCGTCACCGCCTGCCCCACGGCGGGACCCCCACGGCCGCACCCCCCCACGGCGGGACCCCCCCACGGCCGCACCTCCCCACGGCGGGACCCCCCCCACGGCCGCACCCCGTCACCGCCTGCCCCACGGCGGGACCCCCACGGCGGGACCCCCCACGGCCGCACCCCCCCACGGCGGGACCCCCCCCACGGCCGCACCCCGTCACCGCCTGCCCCACGGCGGGACCCCCACGGCGGGACCCCCCACGGCCGCACCCCCCCACGGCGGGACCCCCCCCACGGCCGCACCCCGTCACCGCCTGCCCCACGGCGGGACCCCCACGGCGGGACCCCCCCATGGCCGCACCTCCCCACGGCGGGACCCCCCACGGTGGGACCCCCCCCCATGGCCGCACCCCGTCACCGCCTGCCCCACGGCGGGACCCCCCCATGGCCGCACCCCCCCCACCCACAGCGGGACCCCCCCACGGCCGCACCCGCACCCCACGGCCGCACCCCCTCCACGGCGGGACCCCCGTCACCGCCTGCCCCACGGCGGCACCCGCGCCCCACGCAGCCCCGAGTGTCCCCCCGGCCCCACGGCTGCCCCAAGCGCCGCCTCCCTCCCGTCCCCGTCCCGTCCCGTCCCCGTCCCCGTCCCGTCCCCGTCCCCCTCCCGTCCCCCTCCCCACCCCGTCCCCCTCCCCTGTCCCCGTCCCCCTCCCCACCCCGTCCCCCTCCCCTGTCCCCGTCCCGCACTCACCACTCCGGCCCGAAGTTGAGCGTTTCGGCCGCCATCGCCGGGGTCTCGATCGGCTCCTGCACGGCCCTGGGGGGAGGCGAGGGGGTCGGCGGGAGCCCGGGACCCCCCCGACCACCCCCGGGACCCCCTGACCGCCCCCCAACTACCCTGAGCCCCCCCCGACTGCCCTGGGACCCCCCGACTGCCCTGCAACTACCCCTAGACCCCCCCAACTGCCCCTGGAACCCCCCAACTGCCCCCCAACTACTCCGCGACCCCCCCGAGTGCCCCCTGACTACGCCACGACCCCCTTGGGACCCCCAACTGCCCCGGGACCCCCAACCGGCCCCCCCAGGCTCACCCCGAGGCGGCTCCGGCCCGGCCGGGGGCACCGGGGCTCCGCGGGGGGCAGGGACCCGGCACCGGGCTCCGGCGGCACCTGCGGGAGGGACCCAGGCGTCCGGGGGGGCCCAGGCGTCCGGGACAGGGGACCCAGGCGTCCGGGGGGGCCCAGGCGTCCGGGACAGGGGACCCAGGCGTCCGGGGGGGGGACCCAGGCGTCCGGGGGGGCCCAGGCGTCCGGGACAGGGGACCCAGGCGTCCGGGGGGGCCGAGGCGTCCGGGGGGGGGACCCAGGCGTCCAGGCTTGCTCCAAGCCCCGCACTCCCACCTCCCCGTCCCGGACGCCTGGGTTCTCCGTGGGGGGGGGAGGGGGGTGTTGGGGGTCACGACCCAGGGGTCGCCATGGGGATGCGGGGGGGGGGGTTGACCCAGAGTCACCATGGCAACCGGGGGGGTCTCTCGAGCCGCCGTGGCGACAGGCCCAAGGGCAGCGGCGGGCTGGGGGGGCGCCTCCATGGCAACGGCTGCGGGGGGGTTCCAGAGTCTCCATGGAAACGGGGGGTCTAAGGTCATCATGGCGACAGGTGGGGGTGCTCTAGCGTCTCCATGGAGACCGTGGGGGGGTTCCAGAGTCACCACGGAGACGGACGAGGGGGCGGGGCGCCGAGGGGGTTCTAGAGCCTCCGCGGCCAGGGCCCAAAAAGGGGGCGGTTCTAGAGTCTCCATGGCAACAGGCGGCGTGAAGGGGGGCGGGGGGGGGTTCTAGAGTCACCATGGCAACGGGCCGGGCCGGGGGCTGTAGAGCCACCGTAACAACAGGCCTGGAGGGGGGCGGCACCGGGGTCTCCATGGCGACAGGCCGGGGGGGGGCTCTAAAGTCATCATAGCAACGGGCCTGGGCGGGGGGGGGCTCCCCATGGCAACGGGCCGGGTGGGGGGGTCTCCATAGCGACGGGGGGGCGGGGCCCCGAGGGGTCTCCGCGGCGACGGGGCCCGGGAGGGGGAGGGGGGAATCCGGGGTCTCCATGGCGACGGGGCCCGTCCCGTCCCGCCCCGCTCCCGCGCCCCCCGCCCCCCCCTTACCGGCGGCCGGGGTGGGCGGGGCCGGGGCGGCGGGGCGGGGCGGGGCCGGGCCGCGGGGGGCGGGGGGGCGGGGGGGGCTCCGGGTCTCGCGCCGCTGCCGCCGCCGCCGCCGCCGCCGCCTCGCCGCTTGTTTGTGTTTGTAACCAAGATGGCCGCCCCGCTCCGCGTCACGTGACGGGGGAGCGCGGGGGAGGAGGGGCGCGGCGTCACGTGACGCCGGAGCGCGGGGGAGGAGGGGGCGCGGCGCGGCGTCACGTGACGCCGGAGCGCGGAAGGCAGGAGGGCGCCCCGCCCCCCGCCGTGACGTCGCCGCCCCGCCCGCCTCCCGGCCCAGGCCCCGCCCTCCGACGGCGGCCGTGACGTCAGCGCGGGCGCGATGACGCCAGAGCGGTGCGGGGGGTGGGGGGGGGCGCAGCGGCGTCACCGGCGCGCGCGCGCGACCGGGGGGGGGGGGCCCTTCTCCGGCGTGACGTCACCGCCGGCGTCAGCGCGCAGCGCCGGGTCAGGGGTCAGCGGCGGGCTCCCAGGGACCCAGGCGTCCGGCGGGGGGCGGGGCCAGCGGCGGGGCCACGCCCCCGGAAGCGGAAGCGGCGGCGGCGGCGGGGACGCGCCGAGGTGCGGGGCGGGGGGGGCGGCTTGGGGGTCCCAAGGGCAGGTTGGGGGTTTTAAGGGCATCTTAGGGGTCTCTGGGGGCGGATTGCGGGTCTCGGGGGCAGGTTGGGGGTCTCGGGGGCGGCTTGGGGGTCCCTGGGGGCAGGTTGGGGGTCCCTGGGAGCGGCTTGGGGGTCCCTCAGGGCGGATTGGGGGTCCCAAGGGCAGGTTGGGGGTTTTAAGGGCATCTTAGGAGACTCGAGGGCAGGTTGGGGGTCTCAGGGGCGGATTGGGGGTCCCTGGGGCAGGTTGGGGGTCTCGGGGGCAGATGAGAGGTCTCTGGGGGTGGGTTGGGGGTCTCAGGAGCAGATGAGAGATCTCTGGGGGTGGGTTGGCGGTCCCTGGGGGCAGACTGGGGGTCCTGGGGGTGGATTGGGGGTCCCAGGGAGCAGACTGGGGGTCCTGGGGGTGGTTTGGGGGTCCCAGGGATCAGACTGGGGGTCCTGGGGCTGGTTTGGGGGTCCCAGGGAGCAGACTGGGGGTCCCGGGAGCAGACTGGGGGGCCCTCAGGGCAGACTGGGGGTCCTGGGGGTGGATTGGGGGTCCCAGGGAGCAGACTGGGGGTCCCAGGGAGCAGACTGGGGGTCCTTGGGGCAGAGTGGGGGTCCCTCAGGGCAGATTGGGGGTCCCAGGGCTCAGACTGGGGGTCCTGGGGGCAGAGTGGGGGTCCCTCAGGGCAGACTGGGGGTCCTGGGGGTGGATTGGGGGTCCCAGGGAGCAGACTGGGGGTCCTGGGGGCAGAGTGGGGGTCCCTCAGGGCAGACTGGGGGTCCCTGGGGCAGACTGGGGGTCCTGGGGGTGGTTTGGGGGTCCCAGGGAGCAGACTGGGGGTCCTGGGGGCAGACTGGGGTTCCTGGGGCAGATTGGGGGTCCCAGGGAGCAGACTGGGGGTCCCTGGGGCAGACTGGGGGTCCCTCAGGGCAGATTGGGGGCCCCAGGGAGCAGACTGGGGGTCCTGGGGGTGGTTTGGGGGTCCTGAGGCTGGTTTGGGGGTCCCAGGGAGCAGAATGGGGGTCCTGGGGGTGGACTGGGGGTCCCAGGGAGCAGACTGGGGGTCCTTGGGGCAGACTGGGGGTCCTGGGGGTGGTTTGGGGGTCCTAGGGAGCAGACTGGGGGTCCTGGGGGTGGTTTGGGGGTCCCAGGGATCAGACTGGGGGTCCTGGGGGCAGAGTGGGGATCCCTCAGGGCAGACTGGGGGTCCTGGGGGTGGTTTGGGGGTCCCAGGGAGCAGACTGGGGGTCCCTGGGGGCAGACTGGGGGTCCTGGGGGTGGTTTGGGGGTCCCAGGGAGCAGACTGGGGGTCCTGGGGGCAGACTGGGGGTCCTGGGGGTGATTTGGGGGTCCCAGGGAGCAGACTGGAGGTCCTGGGGGTGATTTGGGGGTCCTAGGGAGCAGACTGGGGGTCCTGGGGGCAGACTGGGGGTCCCTGGGGCAGATTGGGGGTCCCAGGGAGCAGACTGGGGGTCCTGGGGGTGGTTTGGGGGTCCCAGGGAGCAGACTGGGGGTCCTGAGGATGGATTGGGGGTCCCAGGGAGCAGACTGGGGGTCCTGGGGGCAGACTGGGGGTCCTGGGGGTGGTTTGGGGGTCCCAGGGAGCAGACTGGGGGTCCTGGGGGCAGACTGGGGGTCCTGGGGGTGATTTGGGGGTCCCAGGGAGCAGACTGGGGGTCCTGGGGGTGGTTTGGGGGTCCCAGGGAGCAGACTGGGGGTCCCAGGGAGCAGACTGGGGGACCTTGGGGCAGACTGGGGGTCCTGGGGGTGGTTTGGGGGTCCCGGGAGCAGACTGGGGGTCCCTGGGGCAGACTGGGGGTCCCAGGGAGCAGACTGGGGGTCCCGGGGCAGCTGCGCCCCCGCCGGGGGTCCGGCCGCCCCCTCACGCCCCATCTCCCCCCCCCCCCCCCGCAGCAGCAGGATGTCGGAGGCGCCGGCGGGAGCGTCGCAGCCGCAGCCGCAGCCGAGGGCCGCGCAGGCGCCGCGGCCTCGCCGGGGCCCGGCCCCCCGCCCCCCGCCGGCGCCGCCCGGGGCCCCCCCCGGCGCCGACGTCTTCGTCAACATGCGCACGGACTTCCGGGCCCAGCTGCGGCGCTGCCAGCGCCTGCTGGCGCCCGGCGCCCGCCCCGAGATCCGCCTGCACGGCCTGGGGCTGGCCGTCACCCGCGCCATCAACCTGGCGCTGCAGCTGCAGGCGGCGGCGCCCGGCGCCCTCCGCCTCCACGCCAGCACCTCCACCGTGGCCCTGCCCGGCCCCGGCCCCGGCCCCGGCGCCCTGGCCCGCGCCCGCCACAACTCCGCCATCCACATCCGCGTCTGCCGCCACGGCCCCCGCCCCTGAGCCCGCCCCGGCGCCTGCCGAGGCTCCGGCGCCTGCCGCCGGCACCGTCTGAGCTGCCGCCGGCACCGCGGGGACGGTCTGAGCTGCCGCCGGCACGTTGTGAGCTACTCCGGCACCGCCGGGACGTTGTGAGCTGCCGCCAGGACGTTGTGAGCTGCTCCGGCGCCGCCGGGACATTGTGAGCTGCCGCCGGCACGGTCTGGGCTGCTCCGGCACCACCGGGACGGTCCGAGCTGCCACCGGGACCGCCGGGACGTTGTGAGCTGCCACGGGGACAATCTGAGCTGCTCCGGCACCACCGGGACGGTCCGAGCTGCCACCAGGACCGCCGGGACGTTGTGAGCTGCCACGGGGACGTTGTGAGCTGCCACGGGGACATTGTGAGCTGCCACCGGCGTCGCCGGGACGTTGTGAGCTGCCACGGGGACAATCTGAGCTGCTCCGGCACCGCCGGGACGTTGTGAGCTGCTCCGGCACCACCGGGACATTGTGAGCTGCCGCCGGGACGTTGTGAGCTGCTCCGGCACCGCCGGGACGTTGTGAGCTGCCGCCGGGACGTTGTGAGCTGCCGCCGGGACGTGGTGAGCTGCTCCGGCGCCGCCGGGACGTTGTGAGCTGCTCCGGCACCGCCGGGACGTTGTGAGCTGCCGCCGGGACGTTGTGAGCTGCCGCCGGGACGTTGTGAGCTGCTCCGGCGCCGCCGGGACGTTGTGAGCTGCCGCCGGGACATTGTGAGCTGCCGCCGGGACAGTCTGAGTTGCTCCGGCACCGCCGGGACGTTGTGAGCTGCTGCCGGGACGTTGTGAGCTGCCGCCGGGACGTTGTGAGCTGCTCCGGCGCCGCCGGGACGTTGTGAGCTGCTCCGGCGCCGCCGGGACGTTGTGAGCTGCCGCCGGGACATTGTGAGCTGCCGCCGGGACAGTCTGAGTTGCTCCGGCACCGCCGGGACGTTGTGAGCTGCTGCCGGGACGTTGTGAGCTGCCGCCGGGACAGTCTGAGTTGCTCCGGCACCGCCGGGACGTTGTGAGCTGCCGCCGGGACGTTGTGAGCTGCCGCCGGGACGTTGTGAGCTGCTCCGGCGCCGCCGGGACGTTGTGAGCTGCCGCCGGGACGTTGTGAGCTGCCGCCGGGACAGTCTGAGTTGCTCCGGCACCGCCGGGACGTTGTGAGCTGCTGCCGGGACGTTGTGAGCTGCCGCCGGGACAGTCTGAGTTGCTCCGGCACCGCCGGGACGTTGTGAGCTGCCGCCGGGACGTTGTGAGCTGCTCCGGCGCCGCTGGGACATTGTGAGCTGCCGCCGGGACAGTCTGAGTTGCTCTGGCACCACCGGGACGTTGTGAGCTGCCACCGGCGTCGCCGGGACGTTGTGAGCTGCCGCCGGGACGTTGTGAGCTGCCGCCAGGACGTTGTGAGCTGCTCCGGCGCCGCCGGGACGTTGTGAGCTGCCGCCGGGACGTTGTGAGCTGCTCCGGCACCACCGGGACGTTGTGAGCTGCCGCCGGGACGTTGTGAGCTGCTCCGGCGCCGCCGGGACGTTGTGAGCTGCTCCGGCGCCGCCGGGACGTTGTGAGCTGCTCCAGCGCCGCCGGGACGTTGTGAGCTGCTCCGGCGCCGCCGGGACGTTGTGAGCTGCCGCCGGGACGTTGTGAGCTGCCACCGGCGTCGCCGGGACGTTGTGAGCTGCCGCCGGGACGTTGTGAGCTGCCGCGGCGCCGCCGGGACGTTGTGAGCTGCCGCGGCGCCGCCGTCGACGGCCCTGGGGACGTTGTGAGCGGCGGCGGCGGCTCCGGAAGCCGCCCGGGGACGTCCCGGCAGCCCCAGGGACCCGCTGAGCCGCCCGGGCGCCACGCGGGGACGGCCCGGAGCGCCCCGCGAGCTGCGGCAGTCCCCTCGGAGGCGCGCGGGGCCTCTCTGCGGCTCGCCAGGCTCCGGCGCCCGCCGCGGGGACATCCTGACCCCTCGTGGCAACTCGGCCACCTGCCGTGGGGACATCCTGAGCCCTCCCGGTGGCTCCTGCAGCTCCGTCACCTGCCTTGGGGACGGTTCGAGCTGTCCAGCCAGCTCCGTCACCTGCCGTGGGGACGTCCTGACCCTTCTTGGTGGCTACCACGGCTCGGTCACGTGCCGTGGGGACGTCCTGACCCTTCTTGGTGGCTCCTGCAGCTCGGTCACGTGCTGTGGGGACGTCCTGACCCTTCTTGGTGGCTACCACAGCTCCGTCACGTGCCGTGGGGACATCCTGACCCTTCTTGGTGGCTACCACAGCTCCGTCACGTGCCGTGGGGACATCTCGAGCCTTCTTGGTGGCTACCACAGCTCCGTCACGTGCCGTGGGGACATCTCGAGCCTTCTTGGTGGCTACCACAGCTCCGTCACGTGCCGTGGGGACATCTTGACCCTTCTTGGTGGCTCCTGCAGCTCGGTCACGTGCCGTGGGGACATCCTGACCCTTCTTGGTGGCTACCACAGCTCGGTCACCTGCCGTGGGGACATCTCGAGCCTTCCTGGTGGCTCCTGCAGCTCCGTCGCGTGCTGTGGGGACACCTCAAGCCATCCAGGCAGCTCCGTCACCTTCTGCAGGGACATCCTGAGCCCTCCTGGTGGCTACCGCAGCTCTGTCACCTGCCGCGGGGACACCTCGAGCCCTCCTGGCAGCTCCGTCACCCTCTACGGGGTCGTCCTGACCTGAGCCCTTCCAGCTCCTCCGTCGCTTGCCATCGGGACATCCTGACTGCTCCTGGCACCTGTGTCACCTGCCGTGGGGACATCCTGAGCCCCCCTGGTGGCTCCTGCAGCTCCGTCACCTGCCGTGGGGACGCCTCAAGCCGTCCTGGCAGCTCCATCACCCGCCGTGGGGACACCTCGAGCCCTCCTGGTGGCTCCGGCGGCTCCGTGGGGCCCCCCCGAGCCGCGGGCCCTGGCGTCCGGGCGCGCCGGGCCCTGGATCTGCCCCAATAAACGGCGGCGCCGAGCGGGGCCTCGGGGTGTCTGGGCCGGGGCGGGCGCCGCTTCCCCCGCGTCACCGCTGCCCTTTCGGGGCAGGAAACCCCCTCCCCCGCCCGCCGGGGCCCAGGCGTCCGGGAGCAGCCCGGGGGGGAGGGGAGGGCTCCCACCGGCACGGCTGCGACCCAGGCGGCTGGGGGGGCCCAGGCGGCCGGGAGGGGCCCAGGCGGCCGGGGGGACCTGGGTGTCCAAGAGGGGCCCAGGCGTCCGGGGGGACCCAGGCGTCCGAGAGGGGCCCAGGCGTCTGGGGGGACCCGGGCGTCCGAGAGGGGCCCAGGCATCCAGGCGGGACCTGGGCGTCTGGGGGGGCCCAGGCGTCCGGGGGGACCCAGGCATCCAGGGGGAACTTGGGTGTCTGAGGAGGGCCCAGGCGTCCGAGGGGAGACCAAAGTGTCCAGGGGGGACCCAGGCGTCCGGGAGGAGACCTAGGTGTCCACGAGGGGCCCAGGCGTCTGGGAGGGGCCCAGGTGTCCGGGGGGACCCAGGCGTCCGGGGGGAGACCGAAGTGTCCAGGGGGGACCCAGGCGTCCGGGGGGAGACCTAGGTGTCCACGAGGGACCCAGGCGTCCAGGAGGGGCCCAGGTGTCCGGGGGGACCCAGGCGTCCGGGGGGAGACCGAAGTGTCCAGGGGGGACCCAGGCGTCTGAGGGGACCCAGGCGTCCGGGAGGGACCCAGGCGTCCGGGCGGAGGAGGGGCGGCGCCGGCCCCGGCCCCCCCCGGCGGCCTTTGGCCCCGCTGGCGCCGCGGGGACCTGACCCCGGGGCCAGGCTGTGCCGAGCCGCACGTACGGCCCCGGCGCCTGGCAGGGGGCCGGCCGGACGCCTGGGCCCGCGCGGCACCCCGGACGCCTGGGCCCCGGGGCGATCTTCCCCCACGCGCCTGGGCCCACGCGACACCCCAGACACCTGGGTCCTGGGGCAGGCTGCACCCGGACGCCTGGGCCCCGTGCTGGGCTGCACCCGGACGCCTGGGCCCTTCTGACACCCCAGACGCCTGGGCCCCGAGGCGGGCTGCACCCGGACGCCTGGGCCCTTGTGACACCCCAGACGCCTGGGCCCCGGGGCGGGCTGCACCCGGACGCCTGGGCCCTTGTGACACCCCAGACGCCTGGGTCCTGGGGCCGGGCTGCACCCGGACGCCTGGGCCCCGGGGCGGGCTGCACCCGGACGCCTGGGCCCTTCTGACACCCCAGACGCCTGGGCCCCGGGGCCGGGCTGCACCCGGACGCCTGGGCCCTTGTGACACCCCAGACGCCTGGGCCCCGGGGCGGGCTGCACCCGGACGCCTGGGCCCTTGTGACACCCCAGACGCCTGGGCCCCGGGGCGGGCTGCACCCGGACGCCTGGGCCCGGTCCCGGGGGTCCCCGTGTCCCCGTCCCTGTCCTCAGCGCGGGTCACGTCCTCGTCCCCGGGTCCCGTCCTGACGTCCCGGTGCGGGTCCTGTCCCTGCGTCCCCGCGTCCCCATCGCTGTCCCCGCCGAGGGTCCCATCTCCCCACGTCCCGCCGGGGGTCCCGTCCCCCCCGTGTCCCCGTCCCGCCGGGGGTCCCGTCCCCCTCGTGTCCCCCCCGTGTCCCCCGTGTCCCCATCCCACCGGGGGTCCCGTCCCCCTCGTGTCCCCCCCGTGTCCCCCGTGTCCCCATCCCACCGGGGGTCCCGTCCCCCCCGTCCCCCCCGTGTCCCCCTCCCGCCGGGGGTCCCGTCCCCCTCGTGTCCCACCTGTGTCCCCCGTGTCCCCATCCCGCTGGGGTTCCTGTCCCCCCATGACACCATCCCCCTCCCGCCGGGGGTCCCGTCCCCCCCGTCCCCCCGGGTCCCTGTCCCGCCGGGGGTCCCGTCCCCCCCGTCCCCCCCCGTGTCCCCCCGTGTCCCCCTCCCGCCAGGGGTCCCGTCCCGCCGGGGGTCCCGTCCCCCCCGTCCCCCCCCGTGTCCCCCCGTGTCCCCCTCCCGCCAGGGGTCCCGTCCCGCCGGGGGTCCCGTCCCCCCCGTCCCCCCCGTGTCCCCCTCCCGCCGGGGGTCCCGTCCCGCCGGGGGTCCCGTCCCCCCCGTCCCCCCCGTCCCCCCCGTGTCCCCCTCCCGCCGGGGGTCGCGGCGCGGGGCCGCCCGGGCGCCGGCGCCGGGAGCCGGTGGCCGTGACGCAGACGCGGCCCCATTGTTCGGCCGCTTCCTCCCGCGCGCGGAGCCCCCCGGCCCAGCCTGCCTGGAGCCGCCGCGGGGCCCCGGCGTCCGGGTCCCTCGTCCCCATCGCCGCGTCCCCGTCCCTGTGCCCGCGTCCCCGCGTCCTCGTCACCGTGTCCCCACATCCCCATCCCTGTCCCCGCGTCCCCACATCCCTGTCCCCATGTCCCCATTGCTGTCCCCATGTCCCCATCCTTATCCCCCGTCCCCGCGTCCTCGTCCCCATCCCCACGTCCTCGTGTCCCTCTCTCCCCGCGCCACCTTGTCCATGTCCCCAGCCCTGTCCCCCAGTGCTTGTGTCCCCACGTCCCTGTGTCCCCACGTCTCCGTCCCCGTGTCCCTGCCTCCCCACGCCGCCTTGTCCCTGCGTCCCCACGTCCCCGTGTCCCCATCCCCACATCTCCATGTCCCCACGTCCCCGTGTCCCCATCTCCATCCCCACGTCCCCGTGTCCCCATCCCTGTCCCCATGTCCCCACGTCCCCGTGTCCCCATCCCCACATCTCCATGTCCCCACGTCCCCGTGTCCCCATCTCCATCCCCACGTCCCCGTGTCCCCACGTCCCCGTGTTCCCATCCCCGTCCCCATGTCCCCACAACCCCCATCCCCGTCCCCGTGTCCCCACGTCCCCGTGTCCCCACGTCCCCATGTCCCCATCCCCATCCCCGTGTCCCCACGTCCCCATGTCCCCATCCCCGTCCCCATGTCCCCATCCCCATCCCCGTGTCCCCACGTCCCCGCGTCCCCATCCCCACACCACCTTGTCCCCGCGTCCCCATGTCCCCACGTCCCCGCGTCCCCATCCCCGTCCCCATGTCCCCACGTCCCCGTGTCCCCATCCCCGTCCCCATCCCCATGTCCCCACGTCCCCGCGTCCCCATCCCCACATCTCTATGTCCCCACGTCCCCGCGTCCCCATCCCCGTCCCCATGTCCCCATCCCCGTCCCCGTGTCCCCACGTCCCCGCGTCCCCATCCCCACATCTCTATGTCCCCATGTCCCCGTGTCCCCACGTCCCCGTGTCCCCATCCCCGTCCCCATGTCCCCACGTCCCCATGTCCCCATCCCCGTCCCCATGTCCCCATCCCCGTCCCCATGTCCCCACGTCCCCGTGTCCCCATCCCCGTCCCCATGTCCCCATCCCCATCCCCGTGTCCCCACGTCCCCGTGTTCCCATCCCCGTCCCCCAGTGCTTGTGTCCCCATATCCTGTCTCCATCCCCGTCCCCATGTCCCCATCCCCATCCCCATGTCCCCACGTCCCCGTGTCCCCATCTCCATCCCCGTGTCCCCGCGTCCCCATGTCCCCACGTCCCCGTGTCCCCATCCCCGTCCCCCAGTGCTTGTGTCCCCATATCCTGTCTCCATCCCCATCCCCGCGTCCCCACGTCCCCGCGTCCCCATCCCCACACCACCCCGTCCCCGTGTCCCCGCGTCCCCCCGGCCCCGGGGCCGGCAGCCAGGCGCCGGGGCCGCGCGGTGGCCGGGGGTGGCCCGTGGCCAGGGGCCGACGTGCGGTGGCAGGCATGGCCTTTTCCTCGACGGCGGCGCGGAGGGGAGCGCGCGGAGGAAACCCCCCCTGTGCCTTCCGGCCCGGCCGCCGCGCTCGGCCCAGCCCCGGGATGAAACATTAACCGCCGGCCCGGGCGGCCGCCGCGCCGGCCACGCCACGCTGCCGGGGCGCCCAGCGCCCCCCTGCCATGCGCCGCCCGCCATGGGGCCGCCGGGTGAGTGGGGCGGGGGGGAGGGGGCCCCGCCGGACGCCTGGGCCCCGGCCACCCGCCCCCCCGGCCCCGGCCGCCCAGCCCGGCCCGGCCCGGCTCCGCTCCGCCAATGGGAGCCGGGACCCCAGGCAACGGCGTGCGTGGAGACCGGCGTCCTGGGCAGCGCCGGCAGGGACCCAGGCGTCCGGGCGGCGCGCCGCTCTCCGCCGCGGGCAGGGGGCCCAGGCGCCCGGGAGCCCCCAGACCACACGGACCTTTGCAGGGGGAAGGGGCCCAGGCGTCCGGGAGCCCCCGGACCACACGGACCTTTGCAGAGGGGAGGGGCCCAGGCGTCCGGGAGCCCCCAGAGCACATGGTCCTTTGCAGAGGGGAGGGGCCCAGGCGTCCGGGAGCCCCC
The DNA here is from genome assembly GCF_040807025.1 of Struthio camelus. Taxonomy (NCBI): domain Eukaryota; kingdom Metazoa; phylum Chordata; class Aves; order Struthioniformes; family Struthionidae; genus Struthio; species Struthio camelus. The sequence goes on from NW_027182637.1 coordinate 25,233, forward strand.
AGACCACACGGTCCTTTGCAGAGGGGAGGGGCCCAGGCGTCCGGGAGCCCCCAGACCACACGGGCTTGCAGCAGGGGGAGGGGCCCAGGCGCCCGGGAGCCCCCAGACCACACGGACCTTTGCAGGGGGAAGGGGCCCAGGCGTCCGGGAGCCCCCAGACCACACGGACCTTTGCAGAGGGGAGGGGCCCAGGCGTCCGGGAGCCCCCAGAGCACACGGGCTTGCACCAGGGGGAGGGGCCCAGGCGTCCGGGAGCCCCCAGCCCACACGGTCCTTTGCAGAGGGGAGGGGCCCAGGCGTCCGGGAGCCCCCAGAGCACACGGGCTTGCAGCAGGGGGAAGGGGCCCAGGCGTCCGGGAGCCCCCAGACCACACGGTCCTTTGCAGAGGGGAGGGGCCCAGGTGTCCGGGAGCCCCCAGAGCACACGGGCTTGCAGCAGGGGGAAGGGGCCCAGGTGTCCGGGAGCCCCCAGAGCACATGGTCCTTTGCAGAGGGGAGGGGCCCAGGTGTCCGGGAGCCCCCAGACCACACGGGCTTGCAGCAGGGGGAGGGGCCCAGGCGTCCGGGAGCCCCCAGACCACATGGTCTTTTGCAGAGGGGAGGGGCCCAGGCGTCCGGGAGCCCCCAGACCACACGGTCCTTTGCAGAGGGGAGGGGCCCAGGCGTCCGGGAGCCCCCAGAGCACATGGTCCTTTGCAGAGGAGAGGGGCCCAGGCGTCCGGGAGCCCCCAGACCACACGGTCCTTTGCAGAGGGGAGGGGCCCAGGCGTCCGGGAGCCCCCAGACCACACGGGCTTGCAGCAGGGGGAGGGGCCCAGGCGTCCGGGAGCCCCCAGAGCACACGGTCCTTTGCAGAGGGGAGGGGCCCAGGCGTCCGGGAGCCCCCAGACCACACGGACCTTTGCAGAGGGGAGGGGCCCAGGTGTCCGGGAGCCCCCAGAGCACACGGGCTTGCAGCAGGGGGAAGGGGCCCAGGCGTCCGGGAGCCCCCAGAGCACATGGTCCTTTGCAGAGGGGAGGGGCCCAGGTGTCCGGGAGCCCCCAGAGCACATGGTCCTTTGCAGAGGGGAGAGGCCCAGGCGTCCGGGAGCCCCCAGACCACACGGTCCTTTGCAGAGGGGAGGGGCCCAGGCGTCCGGGAGCCCCCAGAGCACACGGGCTTGCAGCAGGGGGAAGAGGCCCAGGCGTCCGGGAGCCCCCAGAGCACACGGTCCTTTGCAGAGGGGAGGGGCCCAGGCGTCCGGGAGCCCCCAGAGCACACGGTCCTTTGCAGAGGGGAGGGGCCCAGGCGTCCGGGAGCCCCCAGAGCACACGGTCCTTTGCAGAGGGGAGGGGCCCAGGCGTCCGGGAGCCCCCAGAGCACACGGGCCTTTGCAGAGGGGAGGGGCCCAGGCGTCCGGGAGCCCCCAGACCACATGGTCCTTTGCAGAGGGGAGGGGCCCAGGCGTCCGGGAGCCCCCAGAGCACACGGTCCTTTGCAGAGGGGAGGGGCCCAGGCGTCCGGGAGCCCCCAGAGCACACGGTCCTTTGCAGAGGGGAGGGGCCCAGGCGTCCGGGAGCCCCCAGAGCACACGGGCTTGCAGCAGGGGGAAGGGGCCCAGGTGTCCGGGAGCCCCCAGACCACACGGTCCTTTGCAGAGGGGAGGGGCCCAGGTGTCCGGGAGCCCCCAGAGCACATGGTCCTTTGCAGAGGGGAGGGGCCCAGGTGTCCGGGAGCCCCCAGAGCACACGGTCCTTTGCAGAGGGGAGGGGCCCAGGCGTCCGGGAGCCCCCAGACCACACGGTCCTTTGCAGAGGGGAGGGGCCCAGGTGTCCGGGAGCCCCCAGAGCACATGGTCCTTTGCAGAGGGGAGGGGCCCAGGCGTCCGGGAGCCCCCAGAGCACACGGGCTTGCAGCAGGGGGAGGGGCCCAGGCGTCCGGGAGCCCCCAGAGCACACGGGCTTGCAGCAGGGGAAGGGGCCCAGGCGTCCGGGAGCCCCCAGAGCACATGGTCCTTTGCAGAGGAGAGGGGCCCAGGCGTCCGGGAGCCCCCAGAGCACACGGGCTTGCAGCAGGGGGAAGAGGCCCAGGCGTCCGGGAGCCCCCAGAGCACATGGTCCTTTGCAGAGGGGAGGGGCCCAGGCGTCCGGGAGCCCCCAGAGCACATGGTCCTTTGCAGAGGGGAGGGGCCCAGGTGTCCGGGAGCCCCCAGAGCACATGGTCCTTTGCAGAGGGGAGGGGCCCAGGCGTCCGGGAGCCCCCAGAGCACATGGTCCTTTGCAGAGGGGAGAGGCCCAGGCGTCCGGGAGCCCCCAGACCACACGGTCCTTTGCAGAGGGGAGGGGCCCAGGCGTCCGGGAGCCCCCAGAGCACACGGGCTTGCAGCAGGGGGAAGAGGCCCAGGCGTCCGGGAGCCCCCAGAGCACACGGTCCTTTGCAGAGGGGAGGGGCCCAGGCGTCCGGGAGCCCCCAGAGCACATGGTCCTTTGCAGAGGGGAGGGGCCCAGGTGTCCGGGAGCCCCCAGAGCACATGGTCCTTTGCAGAGGGGAGGGGCCCAGGCGTCCGGGAGCCCCCAGAGCACACGGTCCTTTGCAGAGGGGAGGGGCCCAGGCGTCCGGGAGCCCCCAGACCACACGGACCTTTGCAGAGGGGAGGGGCCCAGGTGTCCGGGAGCCCCCAGAGCACACGGGCTTGCAGCAGGGGGAGGGGCCCAGGCGTCCGGGAGCCCCCAGAGCACACGGTCCTTTGCAGAGGGGAGGGGCCCAGGCGTCCGGGAGCCCCCAGACCACACGGACCTTTGCAGAGGGGAGGGGCCCAGGCGTCCGGGAGCCCCCAGAGCACACGGGCTTGCAGCAGGGGAAGGGGCCCAGGCGTCCGGGAGCCCCCAGAGCACATGGTCCTTTGCAGAGGAGAGGGGCCCAGGTGTCCGGGAGCCCCCAGACCACACGGGCTTGCAGCAGGGGGAAGGGGCCCAGGCGTCCGGGAGCCCCCAGACCACACGGTCCTTTGCAGAGGGGAGGGGCCCAGGCGTCCGGGAGCCCCCAGACCACACGGTCCTTTGCAGAGGGGAGGGGCCCAGGTGTCCGGGAGCCCCCAGAGCACATGGTCCTTTGCAGAGGGGAGGGGCCCAGGCGTCCGGGAGCCCCCAGAGCACATGGTCCTTTGCAGAGGGGAGGGGCCCAGGCGCCCGGGAGCCCCCAGAGCACGCGGTCCTTTGCAGAGGGGAGGGGCCCAGGCGTCCGGGAGCCCCCAGAGCACACGGGCTTGCAGCAGGGGGAAGGGGCCCAGGCGTCCGGGAGCCCCCAGACCACATGGTCCTTTGCAGAGGGGAGGGGCCCAGGCGTCCGGGAGCCCCCAGAGCACACGGTCCTTTGCAGAGGGGAGGGGCCCAGGCGTCCGGGAGCCCCCAGAGCACACGGGCTTGCAGCAGGGGGAAGGGGCCCAGGTGTCCGGGAGCCCCCAGACCACACGGTCCTTTGCAGAGGGGAGGGGCCCAGGTGTCCGGGAGCCCCCAGAGCACATGGTCCTTTGCAGAGGGGAGGGGCCCAGGTGTCCGGGAGCCCCCAGACCACACGGTCCTTTGCAGAGGGGAGGGGCCCAGGCGTCCGGGAGCCCCCAGCCCACACGGTCCTTTGCAGAGGGGAGGGGCCCAGGCGTCCGGGAGCCCCCAGAGCACATGGTCCTTTGCAGAGGAGAGGGGCCCAGGCGTCCGGGAGCCCCCAGAGCACACGGGCTTGCAGCAGGGGAAGGGGCCCAGGCGTCCGGGAGCCCCCAGACCATATGGTCCTTTGCAGAGGAGAGGGGCCCAGGCGTCCGGGAGCCCCCAGAGCACACGGGCTTGCACCAGGGGGAGGGGCCCAGGCGTCCGGGAGCCCCCAGACCACACGGTCCTTTGCAGAGGGGAGGGGCCCAGGTGTCCGGGAGCCCCCAGAGCACATGGTCCTTTGCAGAGGGGAGGGGCCCAGGCGTCCGGGAGCCCCCAGAGCACACGGGCTTGCAGCAGGGGGAGGGGCCCAGGCGTCCGGGAGCCCCCAGAGCACACGGGCTTGCAGCAGGGGAAGGGGCCCAGGCGTCCGGGAGCCCCCAGACCACACGGTCCTTTGCAGAGGAGAGGGGCCCAGGCGTCCGGGAGCCCCCAGAGCACACGGGCTTGCAGCAGGGGGAAGAGGCCCAGGCGTCCGGGAGCCCCCAGAGCACATGGTCCTTTGCAGAGGGGAGGGGCCCAGGCGTCCGGGAGCCCCCAGAGCACATGGTCCTTTGCAGAGGGGAGGGGCCCAGGCGCCCGGGAGCCCCCAGACCACACGGTCCTTTGCAGAGGGGAGGGGCCCAGGCGTCCGGGAGCCCCCAGAGCACACGGGCTTGCAGCAGGGGGAAGAGGCCCAGGCGTCCGGGAGCCCCCAGAGCACATGGTCCTTTGCAGAGGGGAGGGGCCCAGGCGTCCGGGAGCCCCCAGAGCACATGGTCCTTTGCAGAGGGGAGGGGCCCAGGTGTCCGGGAGCCCCCAGAGCACATGGTCCTTTGCAGAGGGGAGGGGCCCAGGCGTCCGGGAGCCCCCAGCCCACACGGTCCTTTGCAGAGGGGAGGGGCCCAGGCGTCCGGGAGCCCCCAGACCACATGGTCCTTTGCAGAGGGGAGGGGCCCAGGCGTCCGGGAGCCCGTGCAGCTCCGGCCCCACGTCCCCGCGGGGGGTCTCCGGCAGCCGGGGGCAGTTGGGGGTTTGGGGGCGCCGCCTCCCGCCGGGTGCCGGCGGCGGGGTGCAGCGGTGCCGCCCCCAGGGCTGTGGGTGCTGCTGCCGCTGCTGCTGCTGGGGGCCCCGGCGCGCCCCGACGGCCCCGGCTCCCTCTGCGACCCCCGAGTGCTGGAGCGGTTCATCCGCGAGGCGCGCGACGCCGAGCGCGGCCTGGTGAGCGGGGGGCGTCGGGGGGCTGCTGCCGGCGGGTCTGGGGGTGGGGGCGCCGCGGGGCGTTGGGGACAGCGTGGGGACGCCGTGGTGGCCGGTGCCGGTGGCAGCGCGACGCCTGTCCCAGGCCGACTGTGGCAGCGCCTGTGACCTCCCCGAGCCGGTGACGGTCCCCGACACCCGGGTCAACTTCAACGACTGGCAGCAGATGGACGTGAGTGGGGCAGAACGGGGCGAAACGGGACAGGAAGAGGCCCAGCAGGGCAGAAGCGGGGGGGTGGGGGAGGTCTGGGGCCGAAGGGGGCAGACGGGGGGTCCCCAGGGCGTCCCTGCGCGGTGTTGCGGTGCCGTCGCGGTGCAGTGGCGGTGACGCGGTGGCCAGGTGGTGCCGGGGGCGTCTGTTGGCAGGAGGGGTGTCGTGGCAGGGTGTTGCGGCAGGATGTGGCAGGGTGTTGCGGCGGGGTGTTGCGGCGGGGTGTTGCGGCGGGGTGACGCGGCGGGGTGACGCGGCGGGGTGACGCGGCGGTGACGCGGCAGGCGGCCCGGCGGGGCTGGCAGGTGGCCGGCGGCCAGGCGGTGCTGGTGGCGGCGGTGCTGCGGGGCAGTGGGGTGACGCGGCGGGGTGACGCGGCGGGGTGACGCGGCGGGGTGACGCGGCGGTGACGCGGCAGGCGGCCCGGCGGGGCTGGCAGGTGGCCGGCGGCCAGGCGGTGCTGGTGGCGGCGGTGCTGCGGGCCCGCGAGCTGCTGCCGGCGCCCGGCCTGCGCCCGGCCCTCGACCGCACGTACAGCGCCGTGCGCAGCCTGGCCCATCTGCTGCGCCGCCTGCGCCCCCAGGTGACGCCGGGGGTCTGGGGGGGCTCGCGGGGCCCATATGGGGGTCTGGGGGAGGCCTGGGGGGGTCTGGAGGCGGTTATGGGGGGGTCTGGAGGGATACGGGGGGGTCTGGGGGGGCTCGGGGGGGCTCACAGGGCCCATATGGGGGTCTGGGGGCGGTTATGGGGGGTCTTGGGGGTCTGGGGGGGGTCTAGGGGGCTCGTGGGGCCAATATGGGGGTCTGGGGGGGTCGGGGGGGGTCTGGGGGCGGTTTTGGGGGGTCTGGGGGTTCTATGGGGCTCGTGGGGCCGATATGGGGGTCTGGGGGGGGTCTGGGGGGCTCACAGGGCCCATATGGGGGTCTTGGGGGGGTCTGGGGGGATCTGGGGGCAGTTATGGGGGGTCTTGGGGGTCTTGGGGGGTGTAGGGGGCTCCTGGGGCCAATATGGGGGTCTGGGGGGGTCTGGGGGCGGTTATGTGGGGTCTTGGGGGGTCTGGGGAGGGTCTTGGGGGGGCTCAGGGACAGATATGGGGGGGTCTGAGGGGGTCTGGGGCTGATACGGGAGGTCTGGGGGGTCCGGGGGGCTCAAGGGGTGGATACAGGGGGCCCTGGGGGGCTCTGGGGCAGATATGGGGGGTCTTGGGGGGCTGGGGGGTGTGGGGCGCCCGCAGGAGGTGGGGGGCCGGGGTGACGCGGCGCCGCCCCCCAGGAGCCCCCCGGGGCCGGGGCCCCCCCGGCGGTGCCGGTGCGGACGCTGCCCCGGCTGCTCAGCGCCCACGCCAGCTTCCTGCGCGGCAAGGTGCGCCTGTTCCTCGCCGACGCCTGTCCCCGGTGACACCCGGCGCCCGCCTGTCCGCCCCCCGGCTCGCAGCTGTCCCACGCCCCCGGACAGGCAGCTGTCAATCACCTCCCCCCCCCGGCAGACTGACAGGCGTCCGCCGGGGCGCCCCGTTGCCAGGACGCCCCGCTGGGATGTCACCCGCGGGTGAGTGACAGCTGTCAGTCGGCTCCCCCCCCACACACACACACGCACACTGGGGACAGGACGAGGCCGGTCCTCCCGGCTGTGGACACCGCAGCGGGTGATTGACAGCTGTCAATCAGCTCCCTCCACCGTGATTGGGACGAGGCCGGTCCTCTGGCCCACAGACGCGTTGGCAGGTGATTGACAGCTGTCAATCACCCCCCTCTGCACGTGGGCAGCAGCTGGGAGGAGGCCTGTTCTACGGACGTGGCGGTGCGTGATTGACAGCTGTCAATCATCCGCTCTTCTACATATGGACAGCAGCTGGGATAGGAGCACTCCTCCGCACTATGGACGCGTCAGCGGGGGATTGACAGCTGTCAATCACCCCCTCCCCCCACGATCAGGACGAGGCCGGTCCTCCGGACTATGGACGTGTTGGCAGGTGATTGACAGCTGTCAATCAACTGTCTCCCCACGTGGGCGGCAGCGGGGACGAGGCCGTTCCCGCGGGCTACGGACACGTCAGCGGGTGATTGACAGCTGTCATCTCGGGCCGGCGGGACCACTCTGGACTCGGCGTGATTGACAGCCGCCCGTCACGCTGGAGGCGGGCCTGTGCCATGATTGACAGCTGCCCATCAGGGACCGGCTCGGGGACTTCTGGGGGCGGGGGTGATTGACAGCTGTCTGTCAGCGGGGCGCCGGCGGCAACAAGGAATATTTATCGGAGCTGCTGCCGCTTCCTCCGCGCCGGCCGGACGCCTGGGCCCCTCCGTAACCCCCGGACGCCGGGGCCCCTCTTCCAGCCCGGACGCCTGGGCCCCTCTGTAACCCCCGGACACCTGGGCCCCTCCATAACCCCTGGACACCTGGGCCCCTCTGTAACCCCGGACGCCGGGGCCCCTCTTCGACCCCAGACGCCTGGGCCCCTCTGTAACCCCGGACGCCGGGGCCCCTCTTCGACCCCAGACGCCTGGGCCCCTCTGTAACCCCCGGACGCCGGGGCCCCTCTTCCAGCCCGGACACCTGGGCCCCTCCTTAACCCCCGGACGCCGGGGCCCCTCTTCCAGCCCGGACGCCTGGGCCCCTCTGTAACCCCCGGACGCCGGGGCCCCTCTGTAACCCCGGACGCCGGGGCCCCTCTTCCAGCCCGGACACCTGGGCTCCTCCTTAACCCCCGGACGCCAGGGCCCCTCTTCGACCCCCGGACGCCTGGGCCCCTCTTCCAGCCCGGACACCTGGGCCCCTCCGTAACCCCGGATGCCGGGGCCCCTCTTCGACCCCGGACGCCGGGGCCCCTCTGCCCTCCCTCCCCCGGGGTCGCTGACCGGGGCAGGCAAGGGGTGGCCAGACAGGGAGGCGCCGGGGTGGGGGCAGGCCCCGCCCCCGCCGAGGCCCCGCCCCCGCAGAGGCCCCGCCCCCTTTGCAGCCAGGGGGCCGCGGGGCAGAGCGGGGCCCAGGCTCCGGCCCCCCCGGACCCGGCCGCGATGGAGACGCTCAGGCGCTTCGTACACGGACGGGTAACGGCCCCCCCCACCCCCCAGGGGGCCCAGGCGTCCGGGACCCCCCCACCCCCCCCCAGGGAGGCCAGGCGTCCGGGACCCCCCCACCCCCCCCAGGGAGGCCAGGTGTCCGGGACCCCCCCCCACCTCCCCCAGGGGGCCCAGGCGTCCGGGACCCCCCCCACCCCCCCCAGGGAGGCCAGGCGTCCGGGACCCCCCCACCTCCCCCAGGGGGCCCAGGCGTCCGGGACCCCCCCAACCCCCCCAGGAGGCCCAGGCGTCCGGGACCCCCCCAACCCCCCCAGGAGGCCCAGGCGTCCGGGACACCCCCAACCCCCCCAGGAGGCCCAGGCGTCCGGGACACCCCCCCGACCCCCCCCAGGGGGCCCAGGCGTCCGGGACCCCCCCAACCCCCCCCAGGGGGCCCAGGCGTCCGGGATGCCCCCATGACCCCCCCCCGGGGACCTGGGTGTCTGGGACCCCCCCCCACCCCGAGAGGACCCAGGTGTCCGGGACTCCCCCCACCCCCATGATGGGGCCCAGGTGTCCGGGACCCCCCCATTCCCCCTCCCAATCCGGGACCCCCCCCCGTGATGGGGCCCAGGTGTCCGGGACCCCCCCCCGTGATGGGGCCCAGGCGTCCGGGACCCCCCCATTCCCCCCCAAATCCGGGACCCCCCCCCGTGATGGGGCCCAGGCGTCCGGGACCCCCCCATTCCCCCCCAATCCGGGCCCCCCCCCCGTGATGGGGCCCAGGCGTCCGGGACCCCCCCCATTCCCCCCCCAATCCGGGCCCCCCCCCCGTGATGGGGCCCAGGTGTCCGGGACCCCCCCATTCCCCCCCAAATCCGGGACCCCCCCGTGATGGGGCCCAGGTGTCCGGGACCCCCCCATTCCCCCCCCAATCCGGGCCCCCCCCCGTGATGGGGCCCAGGTGTCCGGGACCCCCCCATTCCCCCCCCAATCCGGGACCCCCCCGTGATGGGGCCCAGGCGTCCGGGACCCCCCCCATTCCCCCTCCCAATCCGGGACCCCCCCGTGATGGGGCCCAGGTGTCCGGGACCCCCCCCCCGTGATGGGGCCCAGGCGTCCGGGACCCCCCCATTCCCCCCCCAATCCGGGCCCCCCCCCCGTGATGGGGCCCAGGCGTCCGGGACCCCCCCATTCCCCCCCCCAATCCGGGCCCCCCCCCGTGATGGGGCCCAGGCGTCCGGGACCCCCCCATTCCCCCCCCCAATCCGGGCCCCCCCCCCGTGATGGGGCCCAGGCGTCCGGGACCCCCCCATTCCACCCCCAATCCGGGACCCCCCCCCGTGATGGGGCCCAGGCGTCCGGGACCCCCCCCCCAGGACCCAGGCGTCCGGGACCCCCCCACACCCCCGTGATGGGGCCCAGGCGTCCGGGACCCCCCCCCCGTGATGGGGCCCAGGTGTCCGGGACCCCCCCATTCCCCCCCCAATCCGGGACCCCCCCCGTGATGGGGCCCAGGCGTCCGGGACCCCCCCCCCACGACCCAGGTGTCCGGGACCCCCCCCATTCCCCCCCCAATCCGGGCCCCCCCCCGTGATGGGGCCCAGGCGTCCGGGACCCCCCCAATCCCCCCCCCCCAATCCGGGACCCCCCCGTGATGGGGCCCAGGCGTCCGGGACCCCCCCCATTCCCCCCCCCAATCCGGGACCCCCCCGTGATGGGGCCCAGGCGTCCGGGCGCTGAGGGCGGTGCGCAGGCCCCGGCGGGGGGGGCGGTGGTCTACGCCCGGCACCGCGACCCCCCCGGCGACGGCGACGCCGACCAGGACGGCTCCGTGCGGCTCCGCCCCCCGCGGGCCAGGCCCCGCCCCCGGCCCCGCCCCCGGGCCTGGCTCCGCCCCCTCCTCACCCTGCTCCTGGGCTCCGCCTCCGCCTTCCTCGCCGGTAGGACCCTCGTTAACCCCCCCGTCAGCCCCCCGTCAGCCCCCTCGTCAGCCCCCTCGTCAGCCCCATCGTCAACCCCTCGTCAACCCCCTCGTCAACCCCCCCGTCACCCCCCCGTCACCCCCCCGTCACCCCCCCGTCAGCCCCCCGTTCACCCCCCCGTCAGCCCCCCCGTCAGCCCCCCCGTCAGCCCCCTCGTTAACCCCCTCGTTAACCCCCTCGTTAACCCCCTCGTTAACCCCCTCGTCACCCCCCCGTCAGCCCCCTCGTCACCCCCTTGTCAACCGCCTCGTCAGCCCCCCGTCAGCCCCCTCGTTAACCCCCTTGTTAACCCCTCGTGACCCTCATGACCCCTCATTAACCCCATCGTCACCCTCGTGACCCTCGTTACCCCCTCATTAACCTCCTCGTCACCCCATTAACCCCCTCGTTACCCCTGTTACCCCTCGTTACCCCTCGTTACCCCTCGTTAACCCTCTCGTCACCCCCCCTCGTCACCCCCCTCGTCACCTCGTCAACCCCCTCGTGACCCTCATGACCTCTCATTAACCCCCTTGTCACCCCCTCGTGACCCTCGTTACCCCTCATTAACCCCCTCGTCACCCCTCGCTCCCACCTCGTTACTGCTCGTTACCCCTCGTTAGTGGTTACTCCCCGTTACTCCCCGTTACTCCCCGTTGCTCCCCGTTACTCACCATTTCCACCCTCGTCGCCCCCCGTCTGGCCCCGCCCCCGTCTGGCCCCGCCCCCCGTCTGGCCCCGCCCCCGTCTGGCCCCGCCCCGCAGGGCTGCTGGTGGGGGCGGGGACCCCGGGTGCCCTGCGGGGGCGGGGCGGGGGCGGGGCCGGCGCTGGAAGGCCCCGCCCCCGAGGAGGTGGAGGGCGGGGCCGGCCCCGAGGCTCCGCCCCCCTGGCCCCGCCTCCGGGAGCAGCTGCAGCGGCACCTGCGGGGGAGCGCGTGGCCGCCTGGGTGCAGTGAGTCCGGCGACCCCGACCCCCCGCGACCCCCCGCGACCCCCCGCGACCCCCCCGCGACCCCTGACCTCTGGCCTCTGACCCCGACACGACCCTGACCCCCCCGCGACCTCTGACCTCTGACCCCGCTGCGACCCCCGACCCCGCCGCGACCTCTGACCCCACCGTGACCCCGCCGCGACCCCCGACCCCGCCGCGACCTCTGACCCCACCGTGACCCCGCCACGACCCCGACCTCTGACCCCCGACCCCACCGCGGCCCCTGACCCCCGACCTCCGACTCCACCCTGACCCCCGGCCCCACCACGGCCCCGACCCCCGACCCCTGACCCCACCGTGACCCCTGACCCCTCCGTGACCCCTGACCCCTCTGTGGCCCCCCACCCTACACAGCACCTTGGCCGGGGGGGGGGAGGGTGCTGCCACCTGGGTGTGGGGCCCCCCCGACCCCGCCCTCTGCCCCGGCCCCGCCCCCTGGCCCCACCCCCACCCCTGACTCCACCCCACCTATGGCCCCTGGCTCCGCCCCGGCCCCCGCCCCCAGCCCCACCCCTTGACTCCGACCCCACCCCCTGGCCTCTGCCCTGGCCCCGCCCCCAGCTCCACCCCGGCCCCACCCCCGGCCCCTAGCCCCGCCCCTGCCCCCGGCCCCACCCCCTGCCTCCGACCCTGGCCCCGCCCCCTGGTCCCGCCCCCACCCCTGACTCCACCCCACCCTCGGCCCTCAGCCGCCCCCGGCCCCGCCCCCCGGACCCCCCGGCCCCGGCCCCGCCCCCCGGACCCCCCGGCCCCGCCCCCTGACCCCTGACCCCGCCCCCTGACCCCGCAGGCGGGTGGCGGCGGGGCCCCACGGCCCGGGCTCGCCGGGGGGGGCGGCGCTGGCCCAGGCGGTGCTGAGCGCCATGACGGGGGCGGGGCTACGGCCGGCCTGGACCCAGCGCCTGCGCCTGCCCCTGCCCCGCCCCCCCCGGTGCGTCTGTGGGGGGGGTGGGGGGGGTGGGGGGGATGGGGGGACCCCGACCCCCGACCCCCGACCCCCGACCCCCTGACCCCCGACCCCTGACCCCTGACCCCGCCCCCTGACCCTGCGCCTGCCCCTGCCCCGCCCCCCGGTGCCTCTGTGGGGGGGGGGTGGGGGGGATGGGGGGTTGGGGGGGATGGGGGGACCTCGACCCCTGACCCCCGCCCCCGACCCCTGACCCCTGACCCCGCCCCTGACCCTGACCCCGACCCCGCCCCCGACCCCGCCCCCTGACCCCGCCCCCTGACCCCGCCCCCTGACCCCTGACCCCACCCCCTGACCCTGCCCCTGACCCCACCCCCGCCCCCTGACCCACCCCCACCCCCTGACCCCACCCCTGACCCCGCCCCCTGACCCCTGACCCCACCCCCTGACCCTGACCCCGCCCCCGCCCCCCGCCCCCGCCCCCTGACCCTGCCCCCTGACCCCGCCCCCTGACCCCGCCCCCTGACCCCTGACCCCACCCCCTGACCCTGCCCCTGACCCCACCCCCGCCCCCTGACCCCACCCCTGACCCCGCCCCCTGACCCCTGACCCCACCCCCTGACCCTGCCCCTGACCCGCCCCCCGCCCCTGACCCCACCCCCTGACCCCACCCCCACCCCTGACCCCGCCCCCTGACCCCGTCCCTGACCCGGCCCCGCCCCCGCAGGGAGGGGCGCAGCTCGCTGCACTGGCTGGACGCGCAGGGCCGGAGCTGGAGCCGCTGCCCCTCGACCCGGGCGCCTTCTGCCCCTGGGGCGCCCCCGGCCAGGCCGCGGTACCGCCCCCGGCCCCCCGACCCCGCCCCCTGACCCCGCCCCCCACCCTGGCCCCGCCCTGACCCCGCCCCCCGCAGGGGGGGCTGCTGTACGGGCACTACGGGCGCCCGCGGGACCTGGCGGCTCTGCGGCGCCGGGGGGAGTCGCCGCGCGGGAACCTGCTGCTGCTGCGCCTGGGCCGGGGCAGCGCCGCCCGCAAGGTGGGCCGGACGCCGGGGCCCCTCGGACGCCGGGGCCCCTCGGGGCTGGGGGGGCGGCGCCGCCCGCAAGGTGGGCCGGACGCCGGGGCCCCTCGGACGCCGGGGCCCCTCGGGGCTGGGGGGGCGGCGCCCACAAGGTGGGCCGGACGCCGGGGCCCCTCGGACGCCTGGGCCCCTCGGGGCTGGGGGGGCAGCGCCCACAAGGTGGGCCGGACGCCGGGGCCCCTCGGACGCCGGGGCCCCTCGGGGCTGGGGGGGCCGGGGCAGCGCCACCCGCAAGGTGGGCCGGACGCCGGGGCCCCTCGGACGCCGGGGCCCCTCGGGGGCTGGGGGGGCGCCGCCCGCAAGGTGGGCCGGACGCCGGGGCCCCTCGGACGCCCGGGGCCCCTCGGGGCTGGGGGGGCGCCGCCCGCAAGGTGGGCCGGACGCCGGGGCCCCTCGGACGCCGGGGCCCCTCGGGGCTGGGGGGGCGGCGCCGCCCGCAAGGTGGGCCGGACGCCGGGGCCCCTCGGACGCCGGGGCCCCTCGGGGCTGGGGGGGCCGGGGCAGCGCCGCCCGCAAGGTGGGCCTGACGCCGGGGCCCCTCGGACGCCGGGGCCCCTCGGGGCTGGGGGGGGCGGCGCGCCCGCAAGGTGGGCCGGACGCCGGGGCCCCTCGGATGCCGGGGCCCCTCGGGGCTGGGGGGGGCCGGGGCAGCGCCGCCCGCAAGGTGGGCCCGGACGCCGGGGCCCCTCGGACGCCGGGGCCCCTCGGGGCTGGGGGGGCGGCGCCGCCCGCAAGGTGGGCCGGACGCCGGGGCCCCTCGGACGCCGGGGCCCCTCGGGGCTGGGGGGCGGCGCCGCCCACAAGGTGGGCCGGACGCCGGGGCCCCTCGGACGCCGGGGCCCCTCGGGGCTGGGGGGGGCAGCGCCGCCCGCAAGGTGGGCCGGACGCCGGGGCCCCTCGGACGCCGGGGCCCCTCGGGCTGGGGGGGGGCGGCGCCGCCCACAAGGTGGGCCGGACGCCGGGGCCCTCGGACGCCGGGGCCCCTCGGGGCTGGGGGGGGCCGGGGCAGCGCCGCCCGCAAGGTGGGCCGGACGCCGGGGCCCCTCGGACGCCGGGGCCCCTCGGGGCTGGGGGGGCCGGGGCAGCGCCGCCCGCAAGGTGGGCCGGACGCCGGGGCCCCTCGGACGCCAGGGCCCCTCGGGGCTGGGGGGGGCCGGGGCAGCGCCGCCCGCAAGGTGGGCCGGACGCCGGGGCCCCTCGGACGCCGGGGCCCCTCGGGGCTGGGGGGGCGCCGCCCGCAAGGTGGGCCGGACGCCGGGGCCCCTCGGACGCCGGGGCCCCTCGGGGCTGGGGGGCGCCGCCCACAAGGTGGGCCGGACGCCGGGGCCCCTCGGACGCCGGGGCCCCTCGGGGCTGGGGGGGGCGGCGCCGCCCGCAAGGTGGGCCGGACGCCGGGGCCCCTCGGACGCCGGGGCCCCTCGGGGCTGGGGGGGCCGGGGCAGCGCCGCCCGCAAGGTGGGCCTGACGCCGGGGCCCCTCGGACGCCGGGGGCCCCTCGGGGCTGGGGGGGCGGCGCCGCCCGCAAGGTGGGCCGGACGCCGGGGCCCCTCGGATGCCGGGGCCCCTCGGGGCTGGGGGGGGCCGGGGCAGCGCCGCCCGCAAGGTGGGCCGGACGCCGGGGCCCCTCGGACGCCGGGGCCCCTCGGGGCTGGGGGGGCGGCGCCGCCCGCAAGGTGGGCCGGACGCCGGGGCCCCTCGGACGCCGGGGCCCCTCGGGGCTGGGGGGGGCGGCGCCGCCCACAAGGTGGGCCGGACGCCGGGGCCCCTCGGACGCCGGGGGCCCCTCGGGGCTGGGGGGGCGGCGCCGCCCGCAAGGTGGGCCGGACGCCGGGGCCCCTCGGACGCCGGGGCCCCTCGGGGCTGGGGGGGGCCGGGGCAGCGCGCCCGCAAGGTGGGCGGACGCCGGGGCCCTCGGACGCCGGGGCCCCTCGGGGCTGGGGGGGCCGGGGCAGCGCCGCCCGCAAGGTGGGCCGGACGCCGGGGCCCCTCGGACGCCAGGGCCCCTCGGGGCTGGGGGGGGCCGGGGCAGCGCCGCCCGCAAGGTGGGCCGGACGCCGGGGCCCCTCGGACGCCGGGGCCCCTCGGGCTGGGGGGGGCAGCGCCGCCCGCAAGGTGGGCCGGACGCCGGGGCCCCTCGGACGCCGGGGCCCCTCGGGGCTGGGGGGGTGGCGCCGCCCGCAAGGTGGGCCGGACGCCGGGGCCCCTCGGACGCCGGGGCCCCTCGGGGCTGGGGGGGGCAGCGCCGCCCGCAAGGTGGGCCGGACGCCGGGGCCCCCTCGGACGCCGGGGCCCCTCGGGGCTGGGGGGGCAGCGCCGCCCGCAAGGTGGGCCGGACGCCGGGGCCCCTCGGACGCCTGGGCCCCTCGGACGCCGGGGCCCCTCGGGGCTGGGGGGGGCGGCGCCGCCCGCAAGGTGGGCCGGACGCCGGGGCCCCTCGGACGCCGGGGCCCCTCGGGGCTGGGGGGGGCGGCGCCGCCCGCAAGGTGGGCCGGACGCCGGGGCCCCTCGGACGCCGGGACCCTCAGGGGGGGTCTCACTGGGGTCTCCGGCCCCCGTTCCCGGACGCCTGGGCCCCTCAGGGAGGGTCTCAGTGGGGGTCTCCGGCCCCCGTTCCCGGACGCCTGGGCCCGCAGGTGGCGTTGGCGGAGGCGGCGGGCGCCGTCGGGGTCCTGCTCTACCCGGACCCCCGGGACGCGGCCGGCGCCGAGCTGGGACCCGACACGGCCGTGTCCGTGCACGTGAGCGGGGGGCGCCGGGGGGTGACGGCGCGCGGGGGGGGTGACGGCGCGCGGGGGGGGGGTGACGGCGCGCGGGGGGGGTGACGGCGCGCGGGGGGGGTGACGGCGCGGTGACGGCCGCGGTGACGCCGCAGTGCAGCCGGGCGCGGGGGACCCCTACAGCCGCGGCTTCGCCGCCTTCGGGGCGCGGCCGCCCCCCCGGCGCCCCCCGGGGCTGCCCGCATCCCCGCCCAGCCCCTGGCCCCCCGCACCCGCCCGCCTCCTCAGGTAGCCCGGACGCCGGGGCCCTGCCCCCCCTCCCCCCCCCGGGGCTCGTTAGCGGCGGCTGGGGGTAACTAGCCCTCGTCAGCCTGGGACGGGGCTCAGCTGGGGCAGCCCGGACGCCTGGGCCCCGTGGGAGCTCCCGGACGCCTGGGCCCCTGGGAGGTCCCGGACGCCTGGGCCCTGGGGAGGGGGTGGGACCTCCCGGACACCTGGGCCCCCTGGGAGGTCCCGGACACCTGGGCCCCCGGGGAGGGGGTGGGACCTCCCGGACACCTGGGCCCCCTGGGACCTCCCGGACACCTGGGCCCCCGGGGAGGGGGTGGGGGCTCCCGGACGCCAGGGCCCCCGGAGGCGGCTGACGCAGGGCCGCAGGGTGCTGGGGGCTCCCGGACACCTGGGCCCCCTGGGAGGTCCGGACGCCTGGGCCCCCGGGGAGGGGGTGGGACCTCCCGGACACCTGGGCCCCCTGGGACCTCCCGGACACCTGGGCCCCCGGGGAGGGGTGGGGGCTCCCGGACACCTGGGCCCCCTGGGAGGTCCCGGACGCCTGGGCCCCCGGGGAGGGGGTGCGGGCTCCTGGACACCTGGGCCCCCTGGGAAGTCCCGGATGCCTGGGCCCCCGGGGAGGGGGTGGGACCTCCCGGACACCTGGGCCCCCTGGGAAGTCCCGGATGCCTGGGCCCCCGGGGAGGGGGTGGGACCTCCCGGACACCTGGGCCCCCTGGGACCTCCCGGACACCTGGGCCCTCGGAGGCGGCTGACGCGGGGCCGCAGGGTGCTGGGGGCTCCCCGGACACCTGGGCCCCCTGGGAAGTCCCGGACGGCTGGGCCCCCGGGGAGGGGGTGGGACCTCCCGGACACCTGGGCCCCCTGGGACCTCCCGGACACCTGGGCCCCTGGGAGCTCCCGGACGCCTGGGCCCCCGGGGAGGGGGTGGGGGCTCCCGGACGCCTGGGCCCCCGGGGAGGGGGTCGGGGCCCCCGGACGCCGGGGCCCCCGGAGGCGGCTGACGCGGGGCCGCAGGGTGCTGGGGGCTCCCGGACACCTGGGCCTCCTGGGAGGTCCCGGACACCTGGGCCCCCGGGGAGGGGGTGGGACCTCCCGGACACCTGGGCCCCCTGGGACCTCCTGGACACCTGGGCCCCCTGGGAGGGGGTGGGGGCTCCCGGACGCCTGGGCCCCCGGAGGTGGCTGACGCGGGGCCGCAGGGCGCTGGGGGCTCCCGGACGCCTGGGCCCCCGGGGAGGGGGTGGGACCTCCCGGACGCCTGGGCCCCCTGGGAAGTCCCGGACGGCTGGGCCCCCGGGAGGGGGTGGGGGCTCCCGGACGCCTGGGCCCCCGGGGAGGGGATGGGGGCTCCCGGACGCCTGGGCCCCAGGAGAGGGAAGGGGGAGCTCCCGGACACCTGGGCCCTGGGAGCTCCCGGACGCCTGGGCCCCCCGGGGAGGGGGTGGGGGCTCCCAGACGCCGGGGCCCCCGGAGGCGGCTGACGCGGGGCCGCAGGGCGCTGGGGGCTCCCGGACACCTGGGCCCCCTGGGAGGTCCCGGACGCCTGGGCCCCCGGGGAGGGGGTGGGACCTCCCGGACACCTGGGCCCCCTGGGACCTCCCGGACACCTGGGCCCCCGGGGAGGGGGTGGGGGCCCCCGGACGCCGGGGCCCCCGGAGGCGGCTGACGCGGGGCCGCAGGGCGCTGGGGGCTCCCGGACGCCTGGGCCCGGCGGGGGGGGCGGCCCGGCCCCGGCCCCGGCTGCGGCTCCGCGTGGCCCTGGAGGAGGCGCCGGTCGCCATCACCAACGTCTTCGCCGCCCTCCCGGGGCGCCTGGAGCCCGGTGCGGGGGCGGGGCCAGACCGGGGGCGGGGCCAGACCGGGGGGCGTGGTCAGACCGGGGGGTGTGGTCAGACCGGGGGTGGAGCCAGACTGGGGTGGGACCAAGGGGGTGGGGCCAGGGGGCGGGGACTCAGGGCATGGGAGGTCTCAGCCTGGGGAAAGGGCTCAGGGTGGGGCAATCTGGGGGCGGGGCTAACACTGGGGGCGGGGCTAACACTGGGGGCGGGGCTACTCCTAGGGGTGGGGCTTAGGGTCTGGGTCAGGGATAAGGGCCTGGGTGGGGCCAACCTGGTGGGAGGGGCTTGGGGCTTGGGGGGTGGGGCTAACCCCAGGGATGGGGCCGGGCTGAGGGGGGTGGGGATGGGGGCGTGGCCAGCCCCGGCTGACCCCGCCCCCCAGACCATTACGTCATCGTGGGGGCGCAGCGGGATTCGCTGGGGCCGGGGGCGGCGGGGTCGGGGGTCGGCACCGCCCTCCTGCTGGAGCTGGCCCAGGCCTTCGCCGCCATGGTGCGGGACGGTAAGGGCGGGGCCAGGGGGTGGGGCCAAAGGAGGGGCGGGGCAAGGGGCGGGGCCTGCGGGCAGCTGCCATGTACAAGGCAGCGCTGGGGCAGCCAGCTGGGCCTGGAGGGGGGTCCCGGACGCCTGGGCCCCTCAGGGGTTGGGGGGGTCCCGGACGCCTGGGCCCTTGGGCGTTGGGGGGTCCCGGCCGCCTGGGCCCCTCAGGGGTTGGGGGGGGTCCCGGCCGCCTGGGCCCCTCAGGGGTTGGGGGGTCCCGGCCGCCTGGGCCCCTCAGGCGTTGGGGGGGTCCCGGCCGCCTGGGCCCCTCAGGGGTTGGGGGGTCCCGGCCGCCTGGGCCCCTCAGGGGTTGGGGGGGTCCCGGACGCCTGGGCCCCTCAAGGGTTGGGGGGGGGTCCCGGCCGCCTGGGCCCCTCAGGGGTTGGGGGGGGTCCCGGCCACCTGGGCCCTTGGGCGTTGGGGGGTCCCGGACGCCTGGGCCCCTGGGTGCTGGTGGCGCCCGGACGCCTGGGTCCCTGCGGTGCAGGGCTGCAGCTGCGGCGCACGCTGCTGTTCGCGAGCTGGGACGCGGGCGACTACGGGCACGTGGGGGCCATGGAGTGGCTGGAGGGTGAGCCCGGACGCCTGGGCCCCCTGGGGGAGGGGTCGCCCGGACGCCTGGGCCCCTCGTTGGGGAGGCCCGGACGCCTGGGCCCCCCGGGGAGGGGGGCGCCCGGACGCCTGGGCCCCTCGTTGGGGAGGCCCGGACGCCTGGGCCCCCCGGGGGGAGGGGGACGCCCGGGCGCCTGGGCCCTCGTTGGGGGCGCCCGGACGCCTGGGCCCCCCGGGGGAGGGGGGGCACCCGGACGCCTGGGCCCCTCGTTGGGGAGGCCCGGACGCCTGGGCCCCCCCGGGGGAGGGGGGCGCCCGGACGCCTGGGCCCCTCGTTGGGGAGGCCCGGACGCCTGGGCCCCCCGGGGGAGGGGGGCGCCCGGACGCCTGGGCCCCTCGTTGGGGAGGCCCGGACGCCTGGGCCCCCCGGAGGAGGGGTCGCCCGGACGCCTGGGCCCCTCGTTGGGGAGGCCCGGACGCCTGGGCCCCCCGGGGGAGGGGGGCGCCTGGACGCCTGGCCCCTCGTTGGGGAGGCCCGGACGCCTGGGCCCCCCACGAGCCCTGCGTCCCCCAGGGGTACCCGGCTCTGCTGCACCAGAAGGCCGTGGCCTACATCAGCCTGGACCGGGCCGTGCTGGGTGAGGCGCCCGGACGCCTGGGCCCCCCCAGGGAGAGGGGGCGCCCGGACGCCTGGGCCCCCCGAGGGGGACGCCCGGACGCCGGGGCCCCCTGAGCTGTGCCCGGGCCGCCGCAGGTGACGACCGTTTCCTGGCCAAGACGAGCCCCATGCTGGTGAGCCTCATCGAGAGCGCCCTGCGGCAGGTGAGGCGCCCGGACGCCTGGGCCCCGCGCCGGGGCGGGGGGGTCCCGCGCCCGCTCACCCCCCCCCCCCCGCAGGTCGACAGCCCCAACGAGAGCGGGAAGAGCCTCTTCGAGCAGGTCACGCGCCCGGGCGGCCCTGGGAGAGCGACGTGTGAGCCCGGACGCCGGGGCCCCTCGGGGGGGGGGGGGAGGGTGCCCGGATGCCTGGACCCCTGGGACGAGGGGCACCCGCATGCTGGGACGGGGGGGCGCCCGGACGCCTGGGCCCCTGGGGGGTGGGGGGGGCACCCGGACGCCTGGGCCCCTGGGGGTTGGGGGGGGCGCCCGGACGCCGGGGCCCCTCAGGGGGTGGGGTGACGCCTGGGCCCCTGGGGGGTGGGGGGACGCCTGGGGGGGCATCAGGGTGCCCGGACGCCTGGGCCCCGAGGGGGTGGATGCCCGGGTCCCTGGACGGGTCTATGGGGGGGTGGCGGGCTCTCCCGGACGCCTGGGCCCCTCGGAGGGGGAGGGAGGGGCGCCCGGACGCCTGGGCCCCTGTGTCAGGGGGCCGCCCGGACGCCTGGGTCCCTGCCGCCCGCGCCAGGATCCGGCCGCTGACGCTGGAGAGCGGCGCCTACCCCTTCACCGCCGCCGCCGGCGTCCCCGCCGTCGAGCTCTGCTTCACCGAGGTGCCGCCCCCCCACGACCCCCCCCCACGGCCCCCTCCCACGGCCCCCTCCACGGCCCCCCTCCACGGCCCCCCCCCACGACCCCCCCACGACCCCCCCCACGGCCCCCCACGGCCCCCCACGGCCCCAGCCCTGTGCGTCCCCAGCACGTCCCCAGCACGTCCCCGGCCCCCCCACGGCCCCCCCCACGGCCCCCCCACGGCCCCACCGTGTCCCCATGCCACCCCCTATGCCATCCCCATGTCCCCCCGTGTCCCCGTCCCCCTCTGTCCCCCCATGTCCCCTGCATCCCCCCCGCGTCCCCATGTCCCCCGTGTCCCCTGCCATCCCCGTCCCCCCCATATCCCCCCCATATCCCCCCATGTCCCCATGCTGCCGTGTCCCCCCATCCCCCGTGTCCCCCCCATGTCCCCCCCGTGTCCCCGTGTCCCCCCATTCCCCCCGCCGTCCCCCCCACGTCCCCTGCATCCCCCCGCGTCCCCATGTCCCCCCGTGTCCCCCCCGTCCCCCATCCCCTGTGTCCCCCCGTATCCCCCCATATCCCCCCCGTGTCCCCCCCGTGTCCCCACGTCCCCCACATCCCCTGCATCCCCCCGTGTCCCCCCCGTCCCCCCCATCTCCCATGTCCCCCCGTGTCCCCCCCGTGTCCCCCATCCCTCGTGTCCCCCCCGTGTCCCCATGCTGCACCGTGTCCCCCCCGTCCCCGCGTCCCCTCTGTCCCCCGTCCCCCCCGTGTCCCCCCCCGTCTCCCCCGCATCCCCTCCGTCCCCCCCTCCGTCCCCCCCTCCGTCCCCCCCCGTCTCCCGTCCCCCCCCCGTCCCCACGGCCCGGTGCCCGGCAGGCGGGGGCGGCGGGGGGCTACGCGGCGCTGGGCTCCCCCGAGGACACGGGCGGCCGGCTGCGGCGGCGCCTGCGGGGACGGCTGCCGGCGGTGGCCCGGGCGGTGGCCGCGGTGGCCGGGCTCCTGCTGCTGCGCCTGGGCCACCAGCCGCTGCTGCCCCTCGAGCCGGCCGCCCAGGCGGCGGCCATGCTGCGCGCCCTGGCGCCCCTGGCCCGGCCCCCCCAGGTGGGACTGGGGGCGCTGGGGGGGCTGGGGGGCTGGGGGGGAGTGGGGGGACCCTGGCCTGGCCCCCCCAGGTGGGACTGGGGGCGCTGGGGGGGCTGGGGGGGAGTGGGGGGACCCTGGCCCGGCCCCCCCAGGTGGGACTGGGGGCGCTGGGGGGAGTGGGGGGAGTGGGGGGACTGGGGGGGAGTGGGGAGACTGGGGGGGCTGGGGGGACCCTGGCCCGGCCCCCCCAGGTGCGACTGGGGCGCTGGGGGGCACTGGGGGGGAGTGGGGGGGGACTGGGGGGGCTGGGGGCACTGGGGGCACTGGGGGGGACTGGGGGGGAGTGGGGGGACCCTGGCCCGGCCCCCCCAGGTGGGACTGGGGGCGCTGGGGGGGCTGGGGGGGAGTGGGGGGACCCTGGCCCGGCCCCCCCAGGTGGGACTGGGGGCGCTGGGGGGAGTGGGGGGACTGGGGGGGAGTGGGGAGACTGGGGGGGCTGGGGGGACCCTGGCCCGGCCCCCCCAGGTGCGACTGGGGGCGCTGGGGGGGCTGGGAGGGACTGGGAGGGACTGGGGGGACTGGGGGGGCTGGGAGCACTGGGGGGGACTGGGGGGGGCTGGGGGGGCTGGGGGGACCCTGGCCCGGCCCCCCCAGGTGGGACTGGGGGCACTGGGGGGCACTGGGGGGGGACTGGGGGGACTGGGGGGGCTGGGGGCACTGGGGGCACTGGGGGGGACTGGGGGGGAGTGGGGGGACCCTGGCCCGGCCCCCCCAGGTGCGACTGGGGGCACTGGGGAGACTGGGGGGGACTGGGGGGGAGTGGGGGGACCCTGGCCCGGCCCCCCCAGGTGGGACTGGGGGGCACTGGGGGGGCACTGGGGGGAGTGGGGGGGACTGGGGGCACTGGGGAGACTGGGGGGACCCTGGCCTGGCCCCCCCAGGTTTGACTCGGGGGAGTGGGGGGGACTGGGGGGGAGTGGGGGGACCCTGGCCCGGCCCCCCCAGGTGGGACTGGGAGGGACTGGGGAGACTGGGGGGACCCTGGCGCCCCTGGCCCGGCCCCCCAGGTGGGACTGGGGGGGCTGGGGAGACTGGGGGGGGACTGGGGGCGCTGGGGGGACCCTGGCCCGGTCCCCCCAGGTGCGACGGGGGGCACTGGGGGGCACTGGGAGGGACTGAGGGGGCTTGTGTCATGCGTGCGGCGGTTGTGTCAGGCGTGCGTGGGTGTCGCATCACCGGCGCAGGGGTGACACGCGTGCGAGGGTGGCGTCAGGCGGCCGCGGGGGCGGCGTCAGGCGGCCGCGGGGGTGAGGGCCGCGGGGGCGGCGTCAGGCGGCCGCGGGGGTGAGGGGCGCGGGGGTGGCGTCAGGCGGGCGCGGGGGTGACGCGGGGGGCGGCAGGGCCGGGCGCTGCCGCTGCAGTGGTTGTACTCGGCGCGGGGCGACGTGGCGCGAGCGGCCGCCGGGCTGCGCCGGGAGATCGCCGGCTCCGAGGAGGCCAACGAGCGCCTGCAGCGGCGCTTCAACGCCCGCATCATGGCCGTGAGTGTCACCGCGTCACCGCGTCACCCCCACCGCGTCACCCCACCGCGTCCCATCCCGTCCCCCAACGCCCGCATCATGGCCGTGAGTGTCACCGCGTCACCGCGTCACCCCACCGCGCCACCGCGTCCCATCCTGTCCCCCAACGCCCGCATCATGGCCGTGAGTGTCACCACGTCACCGCGTCACCCCCACCGCGTCACCCCACCGCGTCACCCCACCGCGTCCCATCCCGTCCCCCAACGCCCGCATCATGGCCGTGAGTGTCACCGCGTCACCGCGTCACCCCCACCGCATCACCCCGTCCCATCCCATCCCCCACCGCCCGCATCATGGCCGTGAGTGTCACCGCGTCACCGCGTCACCCCACCGCGTCACCCCACCGCGTCACCCCCACGTGTCACCCCACCACGCCACCGCGTCCCATCCCATCCCCCACCGCCCGCATCATGGCCGTGTCACCCGCGTCACCCGCACTGCGTCACCCCTACTGTCACCCCATTCCTCCTGTCCCCCAACACCTGCATCATGGCCGTGAGTGTCCCCACCACTGTGTCACCCCTGTCCCCCAACACCAGCATCATGGCCATCAGTGTCACCCGCACCACGTCACCCGTGCCACCGTGTCACCGGCACCACATCCCCCCCGGTCCCCCAACACCTGCATCACGGCCATGAGCATCACCCGCATTGCCGTGTCACCCGTGCTGCACCCCCCCATCACTTGTCACCCACACCATGTCACCCGCACCGCCGCGTCACCCACACTGTGTCACCCGCCCCCCATCACTTGTCCCCCGCCCCGGGTCCCCCGCCCCGTGTCACCCGCCCCCCCATCACTTGTCCCCCGCCCCGGGTCCCCCGCCCCGTGTCACCCGCCCCCCTCACTTGTCACCCGCCCCGCGTCACCCGTCCCCGCGCCGGCAGGTGGAGGCGGCGCTGCTGTCGCCCTTCGTGTCGCCGCTGGCCGCCCCCTTCCGCCACGTGCTGCTGGGCCGGGGGGGGCACACGGTGGCGGCGCTGGGGGCGGCGCTGGGCCGCCCGGGGGGGGCCGGGGCCGGCGGCCGCCTGCGCCTGCGCCTGGCCCTGCTGGCCCGCACCCTGCGCGGCGCCGCCCGCGCCCTGGCCGGGGACGCCGGGGCCCTCGGCGGCGACGGGGACGGCGACAGGGACGACGACGAGCTCGGGGACGCCGGGGCCCCCGGCGACGCCTGGGCCCCCGAGGACGCCTGGGCCCCCGACGAGCCCGGCGACGCCTGGGCCCCCGAGGACGACGGCGACTACGGCCCCGACGGGGACGCCTGGGCCCCCGGGGACGCCGAGGACACCTGGGCCCCCGAGGACGCCTGGGCCCCCGAGGACCCCGAGGACGCCTGGGGCCCCCCGACCCTCCTGGGGACGCCTGGGCCCGCAGCGACGCCGGGGACGCCTGGGCCCCCCCCGGACACTGGGGCCCCCTGACTTCCCCCACCCGCCGCCCCAGGGACGCCTGGGCCCCTGAGGACGCCTGGGCCCCCCCCGGACACTGGGGCCCCCTGACCTTCCCCGCCAACCGCCCTGGGGACACCTGGGCCCCCGAGGACGCCTGGGCCCCCTCACCATCTTGGGGACGCCTGGGCCCCCAAGGACCCTCGGGACACCTGGGCCCCCGAGGACGCCTGGGCCCGCTGGGGCCCCCGACCGTCCTGGGGACGCCTGGGCCCTCTCCCGGTGCGTGTGGGGGTCACAGCCGGACGCCTGGGTCCCCCCCCCCATCGCCATGGCAACTGCAGCCCTCCCCCCCCCCCGAGGGACCCAGGCGTCCGGGGGCCCCAACCCCCCCCCCCCAATAAAACCTAAACCACCGAATTCGCCTGTTCTGGTTCCTTCGGTGTCGCCCCCCCCTCCCCCCCCATCCCAGGGGGCCCAGGTGTCCGGGTGGCCCCACCCCCTCCCTGGGCACCCCTCTGATTGGCCGGCCCAGTGCCTCATTTGCATACCCGCTGCCCAGCGCTAACGAGTCGCCGAGTTTATTGGCTCCGACTCGGGCCATAATTTAGCAAAAAGAGGTTTAAAAAAAAAAAAACCCAAAGGTGGAGCCCCGCCCACCCCGAGGCCCCGCCCATTGGGGCGAGGGGGCGGGGCTGGACAGGCCCCGCCCCTCTTTGGTTCAAGATGATGAGCAGGGGGCGGGGCCAAGGGCTGTGACATCATCACCTGCCGCTTGAAAGCCCCGGGAGGGGGGAGGGCTGCGACCTTATGACATCATCAGAGGGGGCCGGGCGCCGGCAGCGCTGAGGTAACAACGCCAGGCGGTGACGTCACGGCAGTATGACGTCACAGCGGTGACATCACACGCCGGGCCCCGGCCCGCCCGTCCCCTGCTTCGCTGTGACGTCACCACCCCCAGGCCACACGTGATGACATCACGCCCCGCCCCAGAGCCGCCCCCTCGCCCATGACATCACAGCGCTCGCATCATCACCGCGGAGCACGAGGTGGGGGGTGGGGCTGGCGGCCATCTTGGTGGTGCAGCCATCTTGGCTGTCCCAGCTGTGGGCACCCGAGGGGGCAGTGGGACCCCCCCTCAGTGTGGCAGCCATATTGGGTAGCCCAGCCAGGGTCGGCCATCTTGGAATAGGTCCCTGGCAGCCATCTTGGTCTTGACCAAGGTGTGGCCATCTTGGAATGGGTCCCTGGCAGCCATCTTGGTCTTGACCAAGGTGCGGCCATCTTGGAATGGGTCCCTGGCAGCCATCTTGGTCTTGACCAAGGTGCGGCCATCTTGGAATGGGTCCCTGGCAGCCATCTTGGTCTTGACCAAGGTGCGGTCATCTTGGAATGGGTCCCTGGCAGTCATCTTGGTCTTGACCAAGGTGTGGCCATCTTGGAATGGGTCCCTGGCAGCCATCTTGGTCTTGACCAAGGTGTGGCCATCTTGGAATGGGTCCCTGGCAGCCATCTTGGTCTTGACCAAGGTGCGGCCATCTTGGAATGGGTCCCTGGCAGCCATCTTGGTGCAAGCCAAGGTGCGGCCATCTTGGAATGTGTGCCCAGCGGCCATCTTAGTCTTGACCAAGGTGCGGCCATCTCGGAAAGGGTCCCTGGCAGCCATCTTGGTGCTGGCCGAGGTGCAGTCGTGCTGAGCCGGGTCCATGGCGGCCATGGCGGGGGCGGAGCCGGGGGGGGGCGCCGGCGCCCGGGGCCGGCTTAGAAGCAGGTGCCGGCGGCTCCGGCGGGGGCCGAGGCGCCGTCGGGGCCCGGCAGGCTCTGGGCGCTCGCCAGGATTTTCTTCTGGTGCCCGGCCAGCGTCACCCCCATGCGGAGCAGGTCCCTGCGGCGGGGACGGCGTCACCCGGCGGCTCCCCCTCGTGTCCCCCCCCCCCCGCGTCCCCCCCCCGCGCCCCCCCGGCCCCGCTCACTCGCTCCGCAGGCGGCTGACCAGCTCCAGGGAGCTCACGCCGGCGCTGCTGAACTTCTCCTCGTAGCGGCCCATGTGGATGGCGCGGAGCCACTCGCCCACCGAGGCGAAGGGGGCGCGCGGCCCCCGCGGCTCCAGCAGCGGCGGCGAGGGCCTGCGGGGACCCAGGCGTCCGGGTGCTGCTGCTCCCTTCGCCTCCCGCTTCCTCCCCCCCCCCCCCCGGCCCAGGGGCCCAGGCGTCCGGGATCCCCTCAGCCCCGGGGACCCAGGCGTCCGGGCCGGCCTGCACCATCACCTCCCCGCCGGGGCCCAGGCGTCCGGGTGCTGCTGCTCCCTTCACCTCCTGCTTCCCCCCCACCAGGGGCCCAGGTGTCCGGGGATCCCCACTGCCTTCCCCAGCCCCACAGGGACCCAGGTGTCCAGGGAGAGCGTCCCCACGGCCTGCAGGGGCGGCAGGGGCCCAGGCGTCCGGGGGGGACATTGGCAGGGCCCCCGGGGCCCCAGGTGTCGGGGAGGGGGGCAGAGGGGCCCAGGCGTCCGGGGGGGACATTGGCAGGGCCCCTGGGGCCCCAGGTGTCTGGGGGGGGCAGAGGGGCCCAGGCGTCCGGGGGGGACATTGGCAGGGCCCCCGGGGTCCCAGGTGTCTGGGGAGGGGCGGAGGGGCCCAGGCGTCCGGGGGGGACATTGGCAGGTCCCCCGGGGCCCCAGGTGTCTGGGGAGGGGCGGAGGGGCCCAGGCATCCAGGGGGGACATTGGCA
The DNA here is from genome assembly GCF_040807025.1 of Struthio camelus. Lineage (NCBI taxonomy): Eukaryota > Metazoa > Chordata > Aves > Struthioniformes > Struthionidae > Struthio > Struthio camelus. Next base: position 52,490 of record NW_027182637.1, read on the forward strand.
GGGCCCCCGGGGCCCCAGGTGTCTGGGGGGGGGCGGAGGGGCCCAGGCGTCCGGGGGGGACATTGGCAGGTCCCCCGGGGCCCCAGGTGTCTGGGGGGGGGCGGAGGGGCCCAGGCGTCCGGGGGGGACATTGGCAGGTCCCCCGGGGCCCCAGGTGTCTGGGGAGGGGCGGAGGGGCCCAGGCGTCCGGGGGGGACATTGGCAGGTCCCCCGGGGCCCCAGGTGTCTGGGGGGGGGCGGAGGGGCCCAGGCGTCCGGGGGGGACATTGGCAGGTCCCCCGGGGCCCCAGGTGTCTGGGGGGGGGCGGAGGGGCCCAGGCGTCCGGGGGGGACATTGGCAGGTCCCCCGGGGCCCCAGGTGTCTGGGGAGGGGCGGAGGGGCCCAGGCGTCCGGGGGGGACATTGGCAGGTCCCCCGGGGCCCCAGGTGTCTGGGGGGGGCGGAGGGGCCCAGGCGTCCGGGGCGCAGGCGCGCGGCGCGTACCCGGGCGCCTCGGGCGCGGCCAGGCGCAGGGCGGCCGGCCGGCGGATGAGCTTGTCGAGGGCGCCCACCAGGTCGCCGAAGCGGGGCCGGGCGTTGCGGTCGCGCTGCCAGCAGTCCAGCATGAGCTGGTGCAGCGCCGCGGGGCAGCGGGCCGGCGGCGGCAGCCGGTAGTCCTGCTCGATGGCGTTGATCACCTGCGGGGCCGCGCTCAGGGACCCAGGCGTCCGGGAGACCCTCCTGCCCCCCCCGCTGCTGCTGCCCCAGGGGGCCCAGGCGTCCGGGAGACCCTCCTGCCCCCCCCGCTGCTGCCCCAGGGGGCCCAGGCGTCCGGGAGACCCTCCTGCCCCCCCCCGCTGCTGCCCCAGGGGGCCCAGGCATCCGGGAGACCCTCCTGCCCCCCCCCGCTGCTGCCCCAGGGGGCCCAGGCGTCCGGGAGACCCCTCCTGCCCCCCCCGCTGCTGCTGCCCCAGGGGGCCCAGGCGTCCGGGAGACCCTCCTGCCCCCCCCGCTGCTGCCCCAGGGGGCCCAGGCGTCCGGGAGACCCCTCCTGCCCCCCCCGCTGCTGCCCCAGGGGGCCCAGGCGTCCGGGAGACCCTCCTGCCCCCCCCGCTGCTGCCCCAGGGGGCCCAGGCGTCCGGGAGACCCTCCTGCCCCCCCCGCTGCTGCTGCCCCAGGGGGCCCAGGCGTCCGGGAGACCCTCCTGCCCCCCCCGCTGCTGCCCCAGGGGGCCCAGGCGTCCGGGAGACCCTCCTGCCCCCCCCGCTGCTGCCCCAGGGGGCCCAGGCGTCCGGGAGACCCTCCTGCCCCCCCCGCTGCTGCCCCAGGGGGCCCAGGCGTCCGGGAGACCCCCCCTGCCCCCCCCGCTGCTGCCCCAGGGGGCCCAGGTGTCCGGGAGACCCCCTGCGCACACCCCCGCTGCTGCCCCAGGGGGCCCAGGCGTCCGGGAGACCCCTCACCCCCTGCCCCGCTGCTGCCCCAGGGGGCCCAGGTGTCCGGGAGACCCCCTGCGCACACCCCCGCTGCTGCCCCAGGGGGCCCAGGCGTCCGGGAGACCCCTCACCCCCTGCCCCGCTGCTGCCCCAGGGGGCCCAGGCGTCCGGGTGACCCCACCCCCTCCCAGGGGTCCAGGTGTCCGGGAGCCCCCACCCCTTCCCATGGGGCCCAGGTGTCCGGCGTCTCCCCCATCCCCTCCCCAGCTGGGCCCCGTCCCAGGCTGACGAGGGCTAATTACCCCCAGCCGCCGCTAACGAGGCTGCGGCCAGGGAGGAGCCCGCAGAGGCCCCCCGGCTCCGAGCCCTGGGGTGGGAGCCCGGATGCCTGGGCCCGCCGCTCGCGTCGCGCCCCCCCCCCCCCCCCGGGGGGGCCCAGGCGTCCGGGTGTCCGCAGCGCCCTCCCCGCCCCGCCGAGGGCCCCGGTGTCCGGGGCGCCCGTCACTCACGTCCTGGTTGGACATGTCCCAGTAGGGCCGCTCGCCGAAGGACATCACCTCCCACATGACGATGCCGTAGCTCCAGGCGTCGCTGGCCGACGTGAACTTGCGGAAGGCGATGGCCTCGGGCGCCGTCCAGCGGATCGGGATCTTGCCGCCCTGCCGGCCCCGGCGCTCAGCGGGGCCCCGGCGGCCGGAGACCCCCCCGCGCCCCCGCCCGCCGGCTTCCTCCCTGCCTTCGCGGGCCCGGGGGCCCAGGCGTCCGGGGGGGCCCAGGCGTCTGGGGGGGGGCCCAGGTGTTCAGGGGGGGCCCAGGTGTCCAGAGGGAGCCCAGGCGTGTGGGAGGGCCCAGGCATCCGGGGGGGGGGCGCCCAGGTGTCTGGGGAGGGGCCCAGGCACGCGGGGGGAGCCCAGGCATCCGGGGAGGGGCCCAGGCGTCCGGGGGGGCCCAGGTGTCCGGGGGGGGCCCAGGTGTCTGGGGAGGGGCCCAGGTGTCCGGGGGGGGCCCAGGCGTCCGGGGGGGCCCAGGCGTCCGGGGGGGGCCCAGGTGTCTAGGGGGGCCCAGGTGTCTAGGGGGGCCCAGGCGTCCGGGGAGGGGCCCAGGCATCTGGGGGGGCCCAGGCGTCTGGGGGGGCCCAGGTGTCCGGAGGGAGCCCAGGCGTGTGGGAGGGCCCAGGCGTCCGGGGGGGGCCCAGGTGTCTAGGGGGGCCCAGGCGCGCGGGAGGGCCCAGGCGTCCAGGGCGGGGCCCAGGTGTCCAGAGGGAGCCCAGGTGTGTGGGAGGGCCCAGGCATCCGGGGAGGGGCCCAGGCGTCCGGGGGGGCCCAGGTGTCCGGGAGGGGCCCAGGCGTCCAGGAGGGAGGACCCAGGTGTCCGGGCGAGGGGGGCCCAGGCGTCCGGGAGGGCCCAGGCACGCGGGGGGGCCCAGGCGTCCGGGAGGGCCCAGGCGTCCGGGGGAGGAGCCCAGGCGTGCGGGGGGGCCCAGGCGTCCAGGAGGGAGGACCCAGGTGTCCGGGCGAGGGGGGCCCAGGCGTCCGGGGAGGCCCAGGCGCGCGGGGGGGCCCAGGCGTCCGGGAGGGCCCAGGCGTCCGGGGGAGGAGCCCAGGCGCGCGGGGGGGCCCAGGTGTCCAGGAGGGAGGAGCCCAGGCGCGCGGGGGGGCCCAGGCGTCCGGGGGAGGAGCCCAGGTGTCCGGGGGAGGAGCCCAGGCGCGCGGGGGGGGCCCAGGTGTCCAGGAGGGAGGAGCCCAGGCGCGCGGGGGGGCCCAGGCGTCCAGGAGGGAGGACCCAGGTGTCCGGGCGAGGGGGGCCCAGGCGTCCGGGGGAGGAGCCCAGGCGTCCAGGAGGGAGGACCCAGGTGTCCGGGCGAGGGGGGCCCAGGCGTCCGGGGAGGCCCAGGCGCGCGGGGGGGGCCGGGCGCGGGGGGCGCACCAGGGAGCTGGTGTAGGTGGGGTCGGCGGAGCTCTCCTCCAGGAAGCGGGAGAGGCCGAAGTCGGAGACCTTGCAGACGAGGTTGCTGTTGACGAGGATGTTGCGGGCGGCCAGGTCGCGGTGCACGTAGCTCATGTCGGCCAGGTAGCGCATGCCGGCCGCGATGCCCCGCAGCATGGCCACCAGCTGCAGCGTGCCCAGGCGGCCGGCGCAGCCCTGGGGGCGGGGCGGGGGGCGGGGCCTCAGCCTGGGGGCGGGGCCAGGCCCGGGGGGGCGGGGCCGGCCGCGATGCCCCGCAGCATGGCCACCAGCTGCAGCGTGCCCAGGCGGCCGGCGCAGCCCTGGGGGCGGGGCGGGGGCGGGGCCTCAGCCTGGGGGCGGGGCCTCAGCCTGGGGGCGGGGCCAGGCCCGGGGGGCGGGGCCGGCCGCGATGCCCCGCAGCATGGCCACCAGCTGCAGCGTGCCCAGGCGGCCGGCGCAGCCCTGGGGGGCGGGGCGGGGGCGGGGCCTCAGCCTGGGGGCGGGGCATCAGCCTAGGGGCGGGGCCTGGCCTGGGGGCGGGGCCTGACCCGAGGGCGGGGCTAGGGCCGAGCTGTGGGGCCCCCTGGTGGCCGGAGAGGTGCTGCTGCTGGAGGTGGGGCTATTGAGTGGGCGGGTCCAATGGGTGGGCGGGGCTAATGGGTGGGCGGGGTTTGAGGTGGGCGGGGCCGAGGCGGGGCTCCTCGTCCTGCCCCTCCCCTGGCGCCCTGAGGTGCCCCGTGTCCCCCCACGTCCCACTATGTCCATGTCCACCCCATCTCTCTGGGTGTCCCCCCATGTCCCCCCGTGTCCCCCATGTCCCCCCATGTCCCCCCATGTCCCCCCGTGTCCCCCCGTGTCCCTCCATGTCCTCCATGTCCCTCCATGTCCCCCCATGTCCCCCCGTGTCCCCCCGTGTCCCCCATGTCCCCCCATGTCCCCCCATGTCCCTCCATGTCCCTCCATGTCCTCCATGTCCCCCCATGTCCCCCCATGTCCCTCCAGGTCCCCCATGTCCCCCATGTCCCCCCATGTCCCCTCATGTCCCTCCATGTCCCTCCATGTCCCTCCATGTCCCTCCAGGTCCCCCAGGTCCCCCAGGTCCCCCCATGTCCCTCCATGTCTCTCCATGTCCCCCCAGGTCCCCCATGTCTCTCCATGTCTCTCCATGTCCCCCCATGTCCCCCCATGTCCCTCCATGTCCCTCCATGTCCCTCCAGGTCCCCCAGGTCCCCCAGGTCCCCCCATGTCCCTCCATGTCTCTCCATGTCCCCCCAGGTCCCCCATGTCCCTCCATGTCTCTCCATGTCCCCCCATGTCCCCCCATGTCTCTCCATGTCCCCCCAGGTCCCCCATGTCCCTCCATGTCTCTCCATGTCCCCCCATGTCTCTCCATGTCCCCCCAGGTCCCCCGTGTCCCTCCATGTCCCCCCATGTCCCTCCATGTCCCTCCATGTCCCTCCATGTCTCTCCATGTCCCCCCATGTCCCCCCATGTCCCCCATGTCCTCCATGTCCCCCCATGTCCCCCCATGTCCCTCCATGTCCCCCCATGTCCCCCCATGTCCCCCCATGTCCCTCCACGTCCCCCAGGTCCCCGACGTCTCCCGGTGTCCAGGTGCCCTGGGTGCCCCTGTCCCCCCCGGCCGGGCGCCCCGGGTACCCGCAGGAAGGCGTCGAGGGCGCCGTTCTCCATGAACTCGGTGAGGATCATGGCCGGGGCGCTGGCGGTGACGACGCCCTCGAGGCGGATGACGTTGGGGTGCTCGAACTGCCCCATGATGCTGGCCTCGCTCAGGAAGTCGCGCCGCTGCCGCTCCGTGTAGCCGCCCTTGAGCGTCTTGATGGCCACGCAGCCCTCGCGGCGGCCCGGCACCTTGAGCCGCCCCCGGCACACCTCGCCGAACTCCCCTGGGGGACAGGGCACAGGGGACATGGGGACATGGGACATGGGGTGGCCCCACACCTCGCCGAACCCCCCTGGGGGACAGGGGACAGGGGACATGGGGATGGGGTGGCCCCACACCTCGCCGAACTCCCCTGGGGGACAGGGCACAGGGGACAGGGGACATGGGGACATGGGACAGGGGACATGGGGATGGGGTGGCCCCACACCTCGCCGAACCCCCCTGGGGGACAGGGGACAGGGGACATGGGGATGGGGTGGCCCCACACCTCGCCGAACCCCCCTGGGGGACAGGGGACATGGGGACATGGGACATGGGGTGGCCCCACACCTCGCCGAACTCCCCTGGGGGACAGGAGACAGGGGACATGGGGATGGGGTGGCCCCACACCTCGCCGAACTCCCCTGGGGGACAGGGGACATGGGGACATGGGGACATGGGGATGGGGTGGCCCCACACCTCGCCGAACCCCCCTGGGGGACAGGGGACAGGGGACATGGGGACATGGGGATGGGGTGGCCCCACACCTCGCCGAACCCCCCTGGGGGACAGGGGACATGGGGACATGGGGATGGGGTGGCCCCACACCTCACCGAACTCCCCTGGGGGACAGGGGACATGGGGACATGGGGACATGGGGATGGGGTGGCCCCACACCTCGCCGAACCCCCCTGGGGGACAGGGGACATGGGACATGGGGATGGGGTGGCCCCACACCTCGCCGAACCCCCCTGGGGGACAGGGGACATGGGACATGGGGATGGGGTGGCCCCACACCTCGCCGAACCCCCCTGGGGGACAGGGGACATGGGACATGGGGATGGGGTGGCCCCACACCTCGCCGAACTCCCCTGGGGGACAGGGGACATGGGGACATGGGGATGGGGTGGCCCCACACCTCACCGAACTCCCCTGGGGGACAGGGGACATGGGGACATGGGGACAGGGGACATGGGGACATGGGGATGGGGTGGCCCCACACCTCGAGGAACCCCCCTGGGGGACAGGGGACATGGGGACAGGGGACATGGGGACATGGGGATGGGGTGGCCGCACACCTCGAGGAACCCCCCTGGGGGACAGGGGACATGGGGACATGGGGACATGGGACATGGGGACATGGGGATGGGGTGGCCGCACACCTCGAGGAACCCCCCTGGGGGACAGGGGACATGGGGACATGGGGACATGGGACATGGGGATGGGGTGGCCCCACACCTCGCCGAACCCCCCTGGGGGACAGGGGACATGGGGACATGGGGATGGGGTGGCCCCACACCTCGCTGAACTCCCCTGGGGGACAGGGGACATGGGGACATGGGGACATGGGGACATGGGGACATGGGACATGGGGATGGGGTGGCCCCACACCTCGCCGAACTCCCCTGGGGGACAGGGGACAGGGGACATGGGGACATGGGGACAGGGGACAGGGGACATGGGGATGGGGTGGCCGCACACCTCGAGGAACCCCCCTGGGGGACAGGGGACAGGGGACATGGGACAGGGGACATGGGGACATGGGGATGGGGTGGCCGCACACCTCGAGGAACCCCCCTGGGGGACAGGGGACAGGGGACATGGGACAGGGGACATGGGGATGGGGTGGCCGCACACCTCGCCGAACTCCCCTGGGGGACATGGGGACAGGGGACATGGGGACATGGGGATGGGGTGGCCCCACACCTCGCCGAACCCCCCTGGGGGACAGGGGACATGGGGACATGGGGACATGGGACATGGGGATGGGGTGGCCCCACACCTCGCCGAACTCCCCTGGGGGACAGGGGACATGGGGACATGGGGACATGGGGACAGGGGACATGGGACATGGGGACGGCACCAGGAAGATGGGGACACAGAGGTGGAATGAGGGCCCTGGGGACGCGGGGACACGGGGCCGGGGGGGCGGAGGGCCGGGCCACCTGCGCCGATGACCTCCTCGATCTTGACGTAGGAGACGTCGATCTCCTTGGCGAACTCCCGCACGGCCTCGTCGGGGTCCTCGTAGGTGAAGGGGTCGATGTAGAGCTTGTTCCCTGCGGGGACGCCGTCGTGGCGGGGACGTTGGGGACGGGGGACGCGGGGACGCGGGGACACGGGGACGGGGGACACCGTCATCACGGGGACGTTGGGGACAGGGGGACGGGGGGACACGGGGACATGGGGACATGGGGACAGAGGGACACAGGGACATGGGGGACATGGGGACAGGGGGACACGGGGACACAGGGACACGGGGACAGGGGGGAAACAGGGACAGGGGGACACGGGGACATGGGGACACGGGGACAGGGGACACCGTCATCACGGGGACGTTGGGGACAGGGGGACACAGGGACAGGGGGACACGGGGACACGGGGACACGGGGACAGGGGACACCGTCATCACGGGGACGTTGGGGACAGGGGGACACAGGGACAGGGGACACCGTCATCACGGGGACATTGGGGACAGGGGGACACAGGGACAGGGGGACACAGGGACACGGGGACAGGGGGACACAGGGACATGGGGGACAGGGGGACACGGGGACACGGGACATGGGGACGGGGGACACTGTCATCACGGGGACATTGGGGACACGGGGACACAGGGACATGGGGACACGGGGACAGGGGGACAGGGGGACACGGGGACATGGGGACACGGGGACACGGGGACATGGGGACACAGGGACAGGGGGACACGGGGACACGGGACACGGGGACACGGGGACACGGGGACACAGGGACAGGGGGACAGAGGGACACGGGGACAGGGGGACATGGGGACACAGGGACATGGGGACACGGGGACACGGGGACGGGGGACAGGGGACGGGGGACAGGGGGACGGGGGACACCGTCATCACGGGGACGTTGGGGACACGGGGACAGGGGGACGGGGGACAGGGGGACACCGTCGTCATGGGAACATGGGGGCACAGGGACGGGGGGTGCCGTCACCATGGGGACCGAGGGACATGGGGACGCTGCCGCCATAGGGACGGGGGGGGGATGTCGTCACCACGGCGACACGGGGACGCGGGGACACCGTCACCGGCGGGGGGGGGACGCACCACCGCCTGTCACCACGGCGGACGCTGGGCTCGGGGCCACCGCGGGGGACACGCCGGGGGGACACGGGGGGCCGGGGGGGACGCGGGGGGTCTCACCGTGCCCCACGAGGAACTGGCCGGGTTTGTCCCCGTCCTCGGTGTCGCGGCCGAGGCCCTGGCGCCTGGGGGGGGGGACGCGTGTCGGGGGGGGCTGCTGCTGGGCCCCCCCCAGAGACCCCCCCAAAGCCCCCCGGAGACCCCCCCGACCCCCCGGAGACCCCCCGACCCCCCCCAAGACCCCCCAGGACCCCCCTTGACCTCCTGGGACCCCCCTGACCCCCCCGGACCCCTGACCCCCTGGGACCCCCTGACCCCCCCAAGACCCCCCAGGACCCCCCCTGACCCCCTGGGACCTCCCTGACCCCCCCCGGACCCCTGACCCCCTGGGACCCCCTGACCCCCCCAAGACCCCCCAGGACCCCCCTTGACCTCCTGGGACCCCCCTGACCCCCCAGGGACCCCCTTGACCTCCTGGGACCCCCCTGACCCCCCCCAAGACCCCCCAGGACCCCCCCTGACCCCCTGGGACCTCCCTGACCCCCCCCGGACCCCTGACCCCCTGGGACCCCCTGACCCCCCCAAGACCCCCCAGGACCCCCCTTGACCTCCTGGGACCCCCCTGACCCCCCAGGGACCCCCTTGACCTCCTGGGACCCCCCTGACCCCCCCAAGACCCCCCAGGGACCCCCCGGGACCCCCCGGGACCCCCTGGGACCCCCCCCGCGACCCCCGACCCCCTGGGACCCCCTGACCCCCCCCAAGACCCCCCAGGACCCCCCTTGACCTCCTGGGACCCCCCTGACCCCCCAGGGACCCCCTGACCCCCTGGGACCCCCTGACCCCCCCAAGACCCCCCAGGACCCCCCTGACCCCCTGGGACCCCCCTGACCCCCCCCGGACCCCTCAGGACCCCCCGGGACCCCCTGGGACCCCCCCCGTGACCCCTGACCCCCTGGGACCCCCGGACCCCCGGGACCCCTCGACCCCCCCAGACCCTGCAGGACCCCCCAGCCCCCTCAGACCCCCCCCAGACCCCCCAGACCCCCTCTGAGACCCCCAGACCCCCCCAGAGCCCCCTGAATCCCCCCCAGCTCCCCCCCAGCCCCCTCAGACCCCCCTCCGAGACCCCCCCAGACCCCCCAGACCCCCCCGACCCCCTCTGAGACCCCCCCAGACCCTGCAGGACCCCCCCAGACCCCCCCAGACCCCCCCAGAGACCCCTCCAGACCCCCTAGACCCACCCCAAACCCTGCAGGACCCCCCCAGCTCCCCCCCCAGCCCCTGCAGGACCCCCCAGACCCGCCAGACCCCCTCAGAGCCCCCCAAGACCCCCCCAGCCCCTCCAGAACCCCCCAGACCCCCCCAGACCCGCTCTGAGACCCCTCCAGACCCCCTAGACCCACCCCAAACCCTGCAGGACCCCCCCAGTTCCCCCCCAGACCCTGCAGGACCCCCCAGACCCGCCAGACCCCCTCAGAGCCCCCCGAGACCCCCCCAGACCCCCAAGACCCTCCAGAACCCCCCCAGACCCCCCCAGAGCCCCCCGAGACCACCCCAGACCCCCCAGACCCTCCAGAACCCCCCCAGACCCCCCCCGACCCGCTCTGAGACCCTCCCCAGACCCCCTAGACCCACCCCAAACCCTGCAGGACCCCCCCAGACCCCCCTGAGACCCCCCCAGACCCCCCCAGAGCTCCCCGAGACCCCCCCAGACCATCCCAGCCCCTGTAGGACCCCCCCCAGACCCCCCGACCCGCTCGGAGACCCTCCCCAGACCCCCTAGACCCACCCCAAACCCTGCAGGACCCCCCCAGACCCCCCTGAGACCCCCCCAGAGCTCCCCGAGACCCCCCCCAGACCATCCCAGCCCCTGCAGGACCCCCCCAGACCCCCCCGACCCACTCTGAGACCCTCCCCAGACCCCCTAGACCCACCCCAAACCCTGCAGGACCCCCCCAGACCCCCCCCGACCTGCTCTGAGACCCTCCCCAGACCCCCTAGACCCACCCCAAACCCTGCAGGACCCCCCCAGACCCCCCCAGAGCTCCCCGAGACCCCCCCCGACCACCCCAGTCCCTGCAGAACCCCCCCAGACCCCCCCAGACCCGCTCGGAGACCCTCCCCAGACCCCCTAGACCCCCCCCAGCCCCTGCAGGACCCCCCCAGACCCCCCCAGAGCCCCCCGAGACCCCCCCAGGCCCCCCCAGCCCCTGCAGGACCCCCCCAGCCCCCCCGGCCCCCCGCTCACCGCAGGCAGAGGAGGGTCCCGGCGACGAGGGCCAGCACCAGGAGGGCCCCCAGGGCCGCGGCCCCCGCGACCAGCCCCAGCTGCCCCCCGGCGCCCCCCGGCTCTGCGCCACCCCGTCAGCGGGGGCGCCGGGGGGTCCCGGGGGTCTTGGACGGGCACAGGGGGGGTCCCGGGGGAGCTGGGGGGTCCCAGGGGGCACCGGGGGGTCCCGGGGGGAGCAGAGGGGGTCCCGGGGGTCTTGGACGGGCACAGGGGGGTCCCGGGGGTCCCAGGGGGGAGCTGGGGGGTCCCAGGGGGCACCGGGGGGTCCCGGGGGGAGCAGAGGGGGTCCCGGGGGTCTTGGATGGGCACGGGGGGGTCCCGGGGGTCCCAGGGGGAGCAGAGGGGGTCTCGGGGGTCTTGAACGAGCACGGGGGGGTCCCGGGGGTCCCAGGGGTCCCACAGGGTCCGGGAGGGCTGGAGGGGGTTCCAGGGGGTCCCAGGGGGTCCCGGCCATCCCAGAGGGTCCCGGAGGGTCTGGGGGGATCCCAGGGGGTCCCAGGGGGTCCTGGAGGGTCCGGGGGGTCCCAGGGGTCCTGGAGGGTCCAGAGGGTCTGGGGGGGGTTCCAGGGGGTCCCAGGGGGTCCCAGAGGGTCTGGGAATCCCAGGGGGTCCCAGGGGTCCCAGAGGGTCCGAGGGGGCTGGGGGGGTCCCAGGGGTCCCAGAGGGTCCGGAGGGTCTGGGGGGCCCCGGGGGGTCCCGGAGGGTCTGGGGGGGTCCCGGAGGGTCCGGGGGGGTCCCAGGGGTCCCGGAGGGTCTGGGTGGTTCCCAGGGGGTCCCGGGGGTCCCCAGAGGGTCCCAGGGGGTCCCAGGGGTCCCGGAGGGTCCGGAGGGTCTGGGGGGGGGTCCCAGGGATCCCAGGGGTCCCGGAGGTCTGGGGGGGTCCCGGAGGGTCCGGGGGGGTCCCAGGGGTCCCGGAGGGTCTGGATGGTTCCCAGGGGGTCCCGGGGGTCCCCAGAGGGTCCCAGGGGGTCCCAGGGGTCCCGGAGGGTCTGGAGGGTCTGGGGGGGGTCCCAGGGATCCCAGGGGTCCCGGAGGTCTGGGGGGGTCCCGGAGGGTCCGGGGGGGTCCCAGGGGTCCCGGAGGGTCTGGGGGGGTCCCGGAGGGTCCGGGGGGCTCACCAGCGGCCTGGGTGCTGACGGCGGTCTCGGGGCCGAAGTCTCCGTAGCCGGCCTCGGAGCGGGCCCGGACCCGGACCCCGTAGAGCCCCCCCCGGCGCAGCCCCCCCAGCTCCACCCGCGGCTCCGGCACCTTCAGGAACAGGGGGGGGCCCTCGCCCCCCGGCGCCTGCGGGGCTCAGAGCCGCCGGACGCCTGGGCCCCTGCGCCCCCGGGGCTCCCCGACCCCCCCGGGACCCCTGAACACCCCCCAGCCCCCCCGTGTCCCTTGGGACCCCCCGACCCCCCCCGGGACCCCTGAACACCCCCCAGGCCCCCTGCGCCCCCGGGGCTCCCCGACCCCCCCGGGACCCCTGAACGCCTCCCCCAGCCCCCCGTGTCCCTTGGGACCCCCCCCAGGACCCCTGAACGCCTCCCCCAGCCCCCCCGTGTCCCTTGGGACCCCCCCGGGACCCCTGAACGCCTCCCCCAGCCCCCCCGTGTCCCTTGGGACCCCCCCGGGATCCCTGAACGCCTCCCCCAGCCCCCCCGTGTCCCTTGGGACCCCCCAACCCCCCCGGGACCCCTGAACGCCTCCCCCAGCCCCCCCGTGTCCCTTGGGACCCCCCAACCCCCCCGGGACCCCTGAACGCCTCCCCCAGCCCCCCCGTGTCCCTTGGGACCCCCCGACCCCCCCGGGACCCCTGAACGCCTCCCCCAGCCCCCCCGTGTCCCTTGGGACCCCCCAACCCCCCCGGGACCCCTGAACGCCTCCCCCAGCCCCCCCGTGTCCCTTGGGACCCCCCAACCCCCCCGGGACCCCTGAACGCCTCCCCCAGCCCCCCCGTGTCCCTTGGGACCCCCCAACCCCCCTGGGACCCCTGAACGCCTCCCCCAGCCCCCCCGTGTCCCTTGGGACCCCCCAACCCCCCCGGGACCCCTGAACGCCTCCCCCAGCCCCCCCGTGTCCCTTGGGACCCCCTGACATCCCCTGGGACCCCTAAATGCCCCCCCCAGTGTCCCCTGAGACCCCCCTGGTGTCCCTTGGGACCCCCAAATGCCCCCCCAGCCCCCTCCCAGTGTCCCCAGGACCCCCCAGGAACGCCCAGGTCCCCCTGGGACCCTCCCCAGACCCCCCCAGGGTCCCTCTATACCCCCCCGACCCCCCTAGGATCCCCCCAGGCCTCCCTGGTCCCCCCCAGGGCCCTCCAGGACCCCCCAGGAACCCCCCAGGTCCCCCCCAAGTCCCTCTAGGACTCCCCCAGGACCCTCTGAGACCCCCCCAGACCCCCCCAGGAACCCCCAGACCCCCCTGGCGCCCCCCAGACCCCCCAGAACCCTCCCAGGACCCTCTAGAACCCCCCAGCAACCTCCAGGTCCCCCATGACCCCCCCAAGGACCCTCGGGGACCCCCCAGAACCCTTCCCAGACCCCTCTAGGACCACCTAGGACCCCCCAGGACCCTCCAGGACCCCCCAGGACCCTCTGGGACCCCCCCAGGACCCCCCAGGACCCCTTAGGACCCCCCAGAAACCCCCAGGTTCCCCCCCAACCCCCCCAGGACCCTCAGGGACCCCCCAGAACTCCCCCTGCCCCCCCCAGACCCCTCTAGAACCCCCCAGGACCCCTCAGGACCCCCCAGGACCCTCGGGGACCCCCCCAGGACCCCCCAGGTTCCCCTGAGACCCCCCCAGGACCCTCGGGGACCCCCCCAGAACTACTCCTGGCCCCCCCAGACCCCTCTAGAACCCCCCAGGACCCCTCAGGACCCCCCAGGACCCTCGGGGACCCCCCCAGGACCCCCCAGGTTCCCCTGAGACCCCCCCAGGACCCTCGGGGACCCCCCCAGAACTCCCCCTGGCCCCCCCAGACCCCTCTAGAACCCCCCAGGACCCCTCAGGACCCCCCCCAGGACCCTCGGGCCCCCCGGCCCCCCCTCACCTTCTCGTAGTACTTGACCTCGTAGTCGAGGATGTGGCCGCCGGGGGGGGCGGGGGCGGGGGCCGGCCAGGACAGCGTCACCCCCGTGGGCGACCCCCCGACCCGCACCACGTCCTGCACCGGCGGCGGCACTGCGGGGGCACGGGGGGGCACGGGGTCACGGCGGGGGCACGGGGTCACGGCGGGGGCACGGGGTCATGGGGGGGTCACGGCGGGGGCACGGGGTCACGGGGGGGGCACGGGGGCACGGGGTCACGGCGGGGGCACGGGGGCACGGGGTCACGGTGGGGTCACGGGGGCACGGCGGGGTCACGGGGGCAGGGGGGTCACGGGGTCACGGCGGGGTCACCGGGTCATAGGGTCGGGGGCACGAGAGGGCAGAGGGTCACGGGAGGACACGAGGTCACGGCAGGGTCACGGGGGCAGGGGTCACGGGGTCACGGGGTCACGGGGGGGCATGGGGGTCACAGTGGGGTCATGGGGTCATAGCAGGGTCACGGGGGCACGGCGGGGGCACGGGGGTCACAGCCGGGGCAGGGGGTGGGGGGTCACAGGGTCACAGGGTCATGGCGGGGTCACGGGGTCGGGGGGTCGCGCGAGGCTCTCCATGGGGTCCCGGGGGGGCACTGGGTCCTCTGGGGGGGTCCCAAGGGGTCCCGGGGGGCCCCGGGGGGTCTCTAGGGGATCGCAGGGGGGTTGGGGGGGTCCCGGGGGGTCCCAGGGGTGCTGGAGGGTTTGTAGGATGCTGCTGGCATGTCGGGGGGTCCCGGGGGGTCCTGAAGGGTCTGTAGGGGGCTGCCGATGGGTTGGGGGTCCTGGAGGTCCCGGGGGGCTGCCAGCAGGTCAGGGGGTCCCGGGGGGCCCAAGGGGGTCCCAGGGGGTCCCGGGGGCGCTGGAGGGCCTGTAGGGGGCTGCCGATGGGTTGGGGGTCCCGGGGGTCCCATGGGGGCTGCCAGCAGGTCGGGGGGTCCCAGGGGGGTGGTCGGGGGGTCCCGGGGGGTCCCGGGGGTGCCGGAGGATCTCCAGGGGGCTGCCGGCAGGTCGGGGGGTCCCGGGGGGCGGCCGGGGGGTCCCGGGGGGTCCCGGGGGTGCCGGAGGATCCCATGGGGGCTGCCGGCAGGTCGGGGGGTCCCGGGGGGCGGTCGGGGGGTCCCGGGGGGGGTGGGCGCTGACCGTCCTTGTTGGTGGTGACGTTGACCTCCTCGGCGCAGGGCGGGTGGGGGCTGAGGGCGGAGACGCCGTTGCGGGCGGCCACGGTGAAGGTGTAGGTGACGGAGGGGCGGAGGCCGCGGACGGTGACGGCGCGGCCCCGCAGCCCCCCGGCGCCGGGGGCGAAGGCCAGGCGGGCGCAGGGCCCGCAGGGCGCCCGCTCGGGGCAGGCCCGGCAGCCCACCTCATAGGAGGCGTCCGCCCGCCCGCCGCTCTCCAGCGGCTCGCTCCACTCCAGCCGCAGCACCGAGCCGTTGAGGCGCGCCACCAGGCTGCGCGGGGCCGACGGCGGCGCTGCCGGGCCGGACAGCACGCTCGGCGGGGCCCAGGCGTCCGGGCGCCCGACCGCCGGGGGCCCAGGCGTCCGGGAACCCACCCGCCACGGGCCCAGGAGTCCGGGAACCCAACCGCCGGGGGCCCAGGCGTCCGGGAACCCAACCGCCGGGGGCCCAGGAGTCCGGGAACCCAACCACCGGGGGCCCAGGAGTCCGGGAACCCAACCACCACGAGCCCAGGAGTCTGGGAACCCAACCACCGGGGGCCCAGGAGTCCGGGAACCCACCCGCCACGGGCCCAGGAGTCCGGGAACCCAACCGCCGGGGGCCCAGGAGTCTGGGAACCCAACCACCGGGGGCCCAGGAGTCCGGGCACCCAACCGCCGGGGGCCCAGGCGTCCGGGAACCCAACCGCCGGGGGCCCAGGAGTCCAGGAACCCACCCGCTGGGGGCCCAGGAGTCCGGGAACCCACCCGCCACAGGCCCAGGCGTCCGGGCGCCCAACCGCCGGGGGCCCAGGAGTCCGGGAACCCACCCACCACGGGCCCAGGAGTCTGGGAACCCAACCACCGGGGGCCCAGGAGTCCGGGAACCCACCCACCACGGGCCCAGGAGTCCGGGAACCCAACCGCCAGGGGCCCAGGAGTCCGGGAACCCACCCACCAGGGGCCCAGGAGTCCAGGAACCCAACCACCGGGGGCCCAGGCGTCTGGGAACCCAACCACCGGGGGCCCAGGAGTCCGGGAACCCAACCACCGGGGGCCCAGGCGTCCGGGAACCCAAC
The DNA here is from genome assembly GCF_040807025.1 of Struthio camelus. Lineage (NCBI taxonomy): Eukaryota > Metazoa > Chordata > Aves > Struthioniformes > Struthionidae > Struthio > Struthio camelus. The sequence goes on from NW_027182637.1 coordinate 68,446, forward strand.
CGCCGGGGGCCCAGGAGTCCGGGAACCCAACCGCCGGGGGCCCAGGCGTCCGGGAACCCACCCACCACGGGCCCAGGAGTCCGGGAACCCAACCGCCGGGGGCCCAGGAGTCCGGGAACCCAACCGCCGGGGGCCTAGGCGTCCGGGAACCCACCCGCCACGGGCCCAGGAGTCCGGGAACCCAACCGCCGGGGGCCCAGGCGTCCGGGAACCCAACCGCCGGGGGCCCAGGAGTCCGGGAACCCACCCGCTGGGGGCCCAGGCGTCCGGGAACCCACCCGCCACGGGCCCAGGAGTCCGGGAACCCAACCGCCGGGGGCCCAGGCGTCCGGGAACCCAACCGCTGGGGGCCCAGGAGTCCGGGAACCCAAACGCCGGGGGCCCAGGCGTCCGGGAACCCACCCGCCACGGGCCCAGGAGTCCGGGAACCCAACCACTGGGGGCCCAGGCGTCCGGGAACCCAAACGCCGGGGGCCCAGGAGTCCGGGAACCCAACCGCCGGGGGCCCAGGCGTCCGGGCACCCAACCACCGGGGGCCCAGGAGTCCGGGAACCCAACCGCCGGGGGCCCAGGCGTCCGGGAACCCAACCGCTGGGGGCCCAGGAGTCCGGGAACCCAAACGCCGGGGGCCCAGGCGTCCGGGAACCCACCCGCCACGGGCCCAGGAGTCCGGGAACCCAACCACTGGGGGCCCAGGCGTCCGGGAACCCAACCGCCGGGGGCCCAGGAGTCCGGGAACCCAACCGCCGGGGGCCCAGGCGTCCGGGAACCCAACCGCCGGGGGCCCAGGCGTCCGGGCACCCAACCACCGGGGGCCCAGGAGTCCGGGAACCCACCCGCCGGGGGCCCAGGAGTCCGGGAACCCAACCGCCGGGGGCCCAGGCGTCCGGGAACCCACCCACCACGGGCCCAGGAGTCCGGGAACCCAACCGCCGGGGGCCCAGGAGTCCGGGAACCCAACCGCCGGGGGCCTAGGCGTCCGGGAACCCACCCGCCGGGGGCCCAGGAGTCCGGGAACCCACCCACCAGGGGCCCAGGAGTCCAGGAACCCAACCACCGGGGGCCCAGGCGTCTGGGAACCCAACCACCGGGGGCCCAGGAGTCCGGGAACCCAACCGCCGGGGGCCCAGGCGTCCGGGAACCCACCCGCCACGGGCCCAGGAGTCCGGGAACCCAACCGCCGGGGGCCCAGGAGTCCAGGAACCCAACCACCGGGGGCCCAGGCGTCCAGGAACCCAACCGCCACGGGCCCAGGAGTCCGGGAACCCAACCGCCGGGGGCCCAGGAGTCCGGGAACCCAACCACCGGGGGCCCAGGAGTCCGGGAACCCAACCACTGGGGGCCCAGGCGTGCGGGCACCCACCCACCATGGGCCCAGGAGTCCGGGAACCCACCCGCCACGGGCCCAGGAGTCCGGGAACCCGACCACCGGGGGCCCAGGAGTCCGGGAACCCAACCGCCGGGGGCCCAGGAGTCCAGGAACCCACCCACCGGGGCCCAGGAGTCCGGGAACCCACCCGCCACGGGCCCAGGAGTCCGGGAACCCAACCACCGGGGGCCCAGGAGTCCAGGAACCCAACCACCGGGGGCCCAGGAGTCCGGGAACCCACCCACCAGGGGCCCAGGAGTCCGGGAACCCAACCACCGGGGGCCCAGGTGTCCGGGCACCCTCCCACGGGGGTGGGGCGGTGGGGGGCAGTTTGGGGTGTTGGGGGCGGCGCTCACCGGTGCAGCGGTGCGCGGGCCCCTCGCCGGGCGCGCGGTACCACCCGTTGCGGCAGGCACAGGCGGCGGCGCCGGTCTCGGGCGCGTGGCTGTAGGGGGGGCACGGCTGGCAGCGGCCCCCCCCCGGCTCCGCCTTGAAGGTGTCGGGGGCACAGGCTGCCCCGGGGGTCAGCGGGGGGCCGGGGCCCCGGCGTCCGGGCGCCCGCCCCTGCCCTGCCCCATTGCGCCCCCCCGGCCCCCCCCGCCCCTCCTCGCGCCCCCCCCGTGCCTGCCCCCACTGCACCCCCTGCCCCCTTGCACCCCATTGCCCCCAGCCCCATAGCAGCGCCCCCCAGCCCGGTTGCCCCCCCCCAGTGGCACCCAGCCCCATGGCAGCCCCCAGCCCCACTGCACCCCCATTGCCCCCAGCCCCACTGCCCCCAGCCCCATTGCACCCCCCCAGCCCCCCCATTAGCACCCACTCCAACCACCCCCAGCCCCACTGCACCCCCAGCCCCATTGCACCCAGCCCCACCACCCCCAGCCCCACTGCACCCCCAGCCCCATTGCACCCCCCCTTTCCCTCAGCCCCATTGCACCCCCAGCCCCATTGCACCCAGCCCCACCACCCCCAGCCCCATTGCACCCCCAGCCCCATTGCACCCAGCCCCACCACCCCCAGCCCCATTGCACCCAGGCCCATTGCACCCCCAGCCCCATTGCACCCAGCCCCACCACCCCCAGCCCCATTGCACCCAGCCCCATTGCACCCAGCCCCACCACCCCCAGCCCCATTGCACCCCCAGCCCCATTGCACCCAGCCCCACCACCCCCAGCCCCATTGCACCCCCAGCCCCATTGCACCCAGGCCCATTGCCCCCAGCCCCATTGCACCCAGGCCCACCACCCCCAGCCCCATTGCAGCCCCCCCCTTTGCCCCCAGCCCCCCCGCCCCCGGCGCAGCGGCCCTCACCGCGGCATCGGGCCCCGGCCTCGGCGGGCTCCCGGCCGCGGGCGCAGACGCAGCCCTGGGCGGCCGCCTCGGCCCAGCGCCCGTCCTCGCGGCACAGCATGGCCGGGCCGGCCGGGCCGGCGGGCTCGGCCCCCTCCACGCACCGCCCGGCCGCCGCCGTCACCAGCTCCCGCGGCACCGTCTCGGGGAAGCGGGCCAGCCGGGCCGTGGCCGCCGGGCACTTGTGGAAGTACAGGCGGACGGAGAGCAGCGCCATACAGGCGCCCAGGTCCTGGAAGGCCAGGTAGAAGCCGGCCCGGGCCAGCGGGCCCAGGCGCAGCGTCTTGCGGTTGACGCGGCCGGCCGGCCGCCCGCCGGCCGCCCCGCGCCGCGCCAGGTGCTCGGCCGCCACCGTGTCCACCTTCACGTAGGGGTTCTCCATCCAGGGCGGCGCGCTGGCCGTGGCCGTGTCCGCGTCCGCCTCGTGGTAGAACACGTTGAACGTCTCCTTGCAGGCCCGGCCCGCCCCCGCCGGGGCCGCCATGGCCGCCGGCCGCCCGCCCGCCCCGCCCTGGCCGAGGGGGCCGGGGCCGTCGCCGAGGGGGCCGGGGCCGTTGCTGAGGGGGCTGGGGCCGTTGCTAAGGGAGCTGGGGCCGTCGCTAAGGGGACTGGGGCCGTTGTTAAGGAAATCAGGGTCGTTGCTAAGGGAGCCGGGGCCGTTGCTACGCAGCCCGTGGCTCTGCAGTCCACTAGGCCCGTTGCCAGGGCCGTCGCTAAGGGGGCCGGGGCCGTTGCTAAGGAAGTCAGGGTCGTCGCTAAGGGAGCTGGGGCCGTTGCTACGCAGCCCGTGGCTCTGCAGCCCACTAGGCCCGTTGCCAGGGCTGTCGCTACGGGGACCGGGGTCGTTGCTAAGGGGACTGGGGCCGTTGCTAAGGAAGTCAGGGTCGTCGCTAAGGGAGCTGGGGCCGTTGCTACGCAGTCCGTGGCTCTGCAGCCCACTAGGCCCGTTGCCAGGGCCGTCGCTAAGGGGGCCGGGGCCGTTGCTAAGGAAGTCAGGGTCGTCGCTAAGGAAGTCAGGGTCGTCGCTAAGGGAGCCGGGGCCGTTGCTACGCAGCCCGCGGCTCTGCAGCCCACTAGGCCCGTTGCCAGGGCCGTCGCTACGGGGACCAGGGCCGTCGCTACGGGGACCAGGGCTGCCCAGCCGGCGACGCCTGTTGGCGGGACCGTCGCTAAGGGAGCCGAGGCCGTCGCTACGGAGCCCGGAGCGGCCCGGCCCGCTAGGCCCGTTGCCGGGGCCGGGGCCGAGGGGGTCGTGGCCGGGGCCGAGGGGGCCGGGGCGGCCGGGCCGGGGGCCGGCGGGGCCGGCGGGGGCCGGGGGCCGGCGGGGCAGGCTGGCGCACTCGAGCACGGTGTAGCGCAGCTCGGCGTAGACGTGGGTGGCGCCGCGCCGCGGGACCCAGGTGGAGCGCAGCCAGCTGTTCTGGGGGGCGCCGGGGGGGCCCAGCCCCGAGCACACCTCGAACGTCCGCACCGACTGTTGCCGCTCCTCGTCCAGCCCGCTCAGCTCCTCCCACTGCCGCCGCCGCCGCCGGACACGGGGACACGGGGGGACACGGGGGGACATGGAGGGACATGGAGGGTCATGTGGGGACATGGAGGGACATGGGGGGACATGGGGGACATGGGGGGATATGGAGGGACATGGAGGGACATGAGGGGATATGGAGGGACATGAGGGACATGAGGGACATGGAGGGACATGGGGGACATGGGGGGACATGGGGGGACATGAGGGGACATGGAGGGACATGGAGGGACATGGGGGGACATGGAGGGACATGTGGGGACATGGGGGACATGGGGGGACATGGAGGGACATGGGGGACATGGGGGACATGGAGGACATGGAGGGACATGGGGGGACATGGGGGGACATGGAGGGACATGGGGGACATGGGGGGACATGGGGGGACATGGAGGGACGTGGAGGGACATGGGGGGACATGGGGGGACATGGAGGGACATGGGGGACACGGGGGGACATGGAGGGACATGGAGGAACATGCAAGGAGATGGGGGACATGGGGGGACATGGGGACATGAGGGATATGGGGACACGAGGGGCGGGGGGGACACAGGGGGACGCGGGGGGACACGGGGACGCCATGAAGAGCAGCAATGGGGGGCAGGGGGGGCAGGATGAGGGCCGGGCCGGGCCGGGACAGGACGCGGGGTGGGGACAGGACGTGGGGCCGGCGCCAGGCGAAGGGTGTGGGGCCGGGGGGACACGCGGACGGGGGGAGGTGACGGACGCCGGGGCCCCCCAGCCCCGCTGTCCCCGCGTCCCCCAGCACCCTGGTGTCCCCCCATCCCTGGTGTCCCCACGTCCCTGGTGTCCCCACGTCCCTGGTGTCCCCCCATCCCTGGTGTCCCCATGTCCCTGGTGTCCCCCCGTCCCTGGTGTCCCCATGTCCCCCAAGACCCCCAGGACCCTGGTGTCCCCCCATCCCTGGTGTCCCTCCATCCCTGGTGTCCCCACGTCCCTGGTGTCCCCCCATCCCTGGTGTCCCCATGTCCCCCAAGACCCCCAGGACCCTGGTGTCCCCCCATCCCTGGTGTCCCCACGTCCCTGGTGTTCCCCCGTCCCTGCTGTCCCCATGTCCCCACGTCCCCCAGGACCCCGGTGTCCCCCTGTCCCTGCTGTCCCTTGTGTCCCCCAAGACCCCAGGGTCCCCCCGTCTCTGCTGTCCCCGCGTCCCCCATCCCCACGTCCTCACCTGCCCCTCGCCCTGGGGATAAACCGTCCACTTGAGGTCGGACGTCTCCAGCCGCGTGTTCAGCAGCGTCTCTGCGGGCGCCCGCGGGGTGAGGAGCCCGGACGCCTGGGCCCCCCGCTGCGCCCCCACCCTCCGGGGACCCAGGCGTCCGGGTGCCACCGCTCTGCCCCCCGACGTGCGCTGCCCCGCGGGGACCCAGGCGTCCAGGCAGCCCGCTCCGTCCCAAGCTCCCCATCCCCGGGGGGCCCAGGCGTCCGGGCAGCCCTCTCCGTCCCAAGCTCCCCATCCCCGGGGGGCCCAGGCGTCCGGGCAGCCCTCTCCGTCCCAAGCTCCCCATCCCCGGGGGGCCCAGGCGTCCGGGCAGCCCTCTCCGTCCCAAGCTCCCCATCCCCGGGGGGCCCAGGCGTCCGGGCAGCCCTCTCCGTCCCAAGCTCCCCATCCCCGGGGGGCCCAGGCGTCCGGGCAGCCCGCTCCGTCCCAAGCTCCCCATCCCCGGGGGGCCCAGGCGTCCGGGCAGCCCGCTCCGTCCCAAGCTCCCCATCCCCGGGGGGCCCAGGCGTCCGGGCAGCCCTCTCCGTCCCAAGCTCCCCATCCCCGGGGGGCCCAGGCGTCCGGGCAGCCCGCTCCGTCCCAAGCTCCCCATCCCCGGGGGGCCCAGGCGTCCGGGCAGCCCGCTCCGTCCCAAGCTCCCCATCCCCGGGGGGCCCAGGCGTCCGGGCAGCCCGCTCCGTCCCAAGCTCCCCATCCCCGGGGGGCCCAGGCGTCCGGGCAGCCCGCTCCGTCCCAAGCTCCCCATCCCCGGGGGGCCCAGGCGTCCGGGTCCCGCTCACTCACCCTCCAGGGCCAGGCCCAGCGGCACCCACAGGCAGAGCAGCCACGGCCCCATGGCGGCTCCGGCGGCGCCCCCCGCCGCGGACCCAGGCGTCCGGGACGCCCTGCTCTGCCCCGGGTCCCCAGCTCCGTCCCGGGACCCAGGCGTCCGGGGGGACCCAGGCGTCCGGGCCCCCCTTGCCCTGCTCTGCCTCCTCCGCGGGACCCAGGCGTCTGGGAGCCCCCTGGTCTGTCCCTCCCCTGGGGGCCCAGGCGTCCGGGACCCCTCACTCTGCCCGAGGGGCCCAGGCGTCCGGGTCCCCCCTCCCCGCTCTGCCCCACGGCCCCCAGGGGACCCAGGCGTCCGGGCAGCCCCTGCTCTTCCCGCCCTCACGCCGCGGGGGACCCAGGCGTCCGGGGGGGGGGACCCAGGCGTCCGGGCGGCCCCTTCCCCTCCCCACGCGCCCTGCTATGCCCGGGAGAGCCCAGGCGTCCGGGCTGCCCCCTCCCCCGCCCACCCGTCCCCTCCCAGGGAGCCCAGGCGTCCGGGCCGCCTGCCCCGCCCCCGCCCGGGCTCCTCCGTGGGGCTGGGGGGGGGCCCAGGCGTCCGGGGGGGGCCCAGGCGTCCGGGGGCGCCTCTGGGGGGGGGGGATGCCGGGTTCCCCCCCCACCCCCCACCGACACCTCGGGGCGGCTTTGGGGAAAGTTTGGGCAACTTTGGGCAACTTTGGGCAGGGCCTTGCAGGGGAGGGGCCTCAACCCCCTGGGGGGGGCGCACACGCGTGTGCAGGCGTGTTGGGGCTGCTGGAGAAGCACACGCGTGTGCACAGCTGGGAACGCGGGTACCCCTGCACACGGGTGTGCACAGTCGGACGCACGGGGACCCCGGCACACGGGTGTGCACAGTCGGACGCACGGGGACCCCTGCACACGCGTGTGCACAGTCAGACGCACAGGGACCCCTGCACACATGTGTGCACAGTCGGACGCACGGGGACCCCGGCACACGCGTGTGCACAGTCAGACGCACAGGGACCCCTGCACACATGTGTGCACAGTCAGATGCACAGGGACCCCGGCACACATGTGTGCACAGTCGGACGCACGGGGACCCCTGCACACGCGTGTGCACAGTCAGACGCACAGGGACCCCTGCACACATGTGTGCACAGTCGGACGCACAGGGACCCCGGCACACGCGTGTGCACAGTCGGACGCACGGGGACCCCGGCACACGCGTGTCCCCCCGTGTCGGCCTGCACGCACACGCGTGTGGCCCGGCCGCCGTCCCGTGTCCCCCCCCCCCAGCCCCTGGCAGGGGCCCAGGCGTCCGGCAGGGCGGGGGCCCAGGCGTCCGGGCAGGAAGGGCCTTTGTTGAGCGTTTCCCCGGGTCGGGCTGGGGCAGGATGCGGGAGGTCGCTTCCCCCCCGCCGGGGCACTGGGGGGGCGCTGGGGGGGACTGGGAGGCACTGGGAGGGGACTGGGGGGGCGCTGGGGGGGACTGGGATGGACTGGGACGGACTGGGACGGACTGGGAGGGCGCTAGGGGGGTGCTGGGGGGGTCTGGGACAGACTGGGAGGGGACTGGGGGGGACTGGGACGGACTGGGGGGGCACTGGGGGGGCGCTGGAGGGAACTGGGACAGACTGGGACGAACTAGGAAGGGACTGGGGGGGACTGGGACAGACTGGGACGGACTGGGAGGGGACTGGGGGGGTGCTGGGGGGGACTGGGGGGGACTGGGATGGACTGGGAGGGGACTGGGGGGTGCTGGGGAGGACTGGGACGGACTGGGAGGGGACTGGGGGGGCCCTGAGGGGAACTGGGATGGACTGGGAGGCACTGGGGGGTGCTGGGGGGACTGGGAAGCACTGGGGGGGGACTGGGACGGACTGGGACAGACTGGGACAGACTGGGAGGGCACTGGGGGGGCCCTGAAGGGAACTAGGATGGACTGGGAGGGCACTGGGGGGCCCTGGGAGGCACTGGGATGGACTGGGACGGACTGGGAGGGTGCTGGGGGGCCCTGGGAGGCACTGGGGGGGACTGGGGGGCGCTGGGGGGGACTGGGACAGACTGGGAGGGGACTGGGGGTAGTGGGACATGCTGGGGGGGCACTCAGACAGACTGGGACAGACTGGGAGGGGATTGGGGGGGTGCTGGGACAGACTGGGATGGACTGGGAGGGGACTCAGGGCACTGGGACATGCTGGGAGGCACTGGGACAGACTGGGAGGGGACTGGAAGGGGAGGGGGGGCACTAGGATGTGCTTGAAGGGCACTGGGACAGACTGGGATGGACTGGGAGACAGTGGGGGGGCACTGGGGCGTGCTGGGGGGGCACTGGGATGGACTGGGATGGACGGGGGGACACGGGGGGGCACTGGGACAGACTGGGAGGGCACTGGGATGGACTGGGATGGACGGGGGGACACGGAGGGGCACTGGGACAGACTGGGGGGCACTGGGATGGACTAGGGGACACAGGGGGGCACTGGGACAGACTGGGGGGGCACTGGGATGGACTGGGATGGACTGGGAGACACAGGGGGGCACTGGGACGGACTGGGGGGGCACTGGGATGGACTGGGGGACACGGGGGGGCACTGGGACAGACTGGGAGGGCACTGGGATGGACTAGGGGACACAGGGGGGCACTGGGACAGACTGGGGGGCACTGGGATGGACTGGGGGACACGGGGGGGCACTGGGACAGACTGGGGGGGCACTGGGATGGACTGGGATGGACTGGGAGACACAGGGGGGCACTGGGACGGACTGGGGGGCACTGGGACGGACTGGGATGGACTGGGGGACACGGGGGGGGCACTGGGACAGACTGGGGGGCACTGGGATGGACTGGGATGGACTGGGAGGGGAGAGGGGGGCACTGGGGGGGTCCGAGCAGGGACTGGGCTGAACTGGGACAGACTGGGGAATACTGGGGGACGCTGGGGGGGGGGGATATGGGCCCCCCGGACGCCTGGGCCCCCCCTTCCACTGGGGGCGGAGCCGCGGGAGGGGGCGGGGCGCCCGGAGGGCGGGGCCCGTCGTGGTCACGTGACGCCGCGCTGTGGTGGAGGGGGCGGGGCGGCCCCGCGCAGGCGCGGAACGGCGCGGCCTCGGCCCCCAAAATGGCGGCGGCGGCGCCATGGCGGTCCCCGGGGCGGCTTCAGCGCGGGGCGCGACGAAATGGCGGCCCGCCCCCGTCACGTGACCGCCAGGAGATGGCGGCCGCCCGGCCGCGCCTCAAAGCACCGCCCCCCTCCCGCCGCCAATCAGCGAGGCGGGGGGCGGGGCCAGAGCGCACGTCACGGCGCCACCGGCGCATGCGTGGTCCCCTGCGCGCCGCCGCCGCCGCCATGTTGGGGGTGCGCGGAGCCCCCCGGAGGGACCGGCCCCGCTGAGGCCGCGGCGGGTTCCTGGCGCCGGGAGCCGCCATGGCCGGTGCCTGGGGACCCCCCCCCGGTCCTCCATTGTGGCCCCCTCCCCCCGCTCCGGGGACCCAGGCGTCCGGGGGGGGGCGCGGTTCACCTCCCCCGCCATAGAGTTGCGTTCCTCCAGTCCCCCCGCCACCCCGACCTGGCCCAGAGCGTCGCTGCATCAGCGAGGGCTCTGCCTAGAGCGTCCGCGCCCCGCGGTCCTCCCGGGGCGGCGGCACAGCGCTGCCACGTGCCGCCCTGTTCCTAGAGCGTCCCCGCGCCCTTCCCGCGCGGCCGGGCCATAGAGTTCCGCTCCGGAGCGCCGCTCCTCTCGCTATAGAGTTCTCCCCGGCCTCGGTCATCCACCCGCGCAGAGCGTCTCCCTCTGGAGTCCGCCCAGACCAGCGAGTCCGCTTCTCCGCCTAGAGCGCCGCTTTCCCGCCTCGCCTCCCAGGCTATAGAGTTTATTTTCTCTCCTTCTTAAAGAGCGCCTCCCGCGCGCCATAGAGTCGCTGTTCCTCCTTCCAGAGCGCCGCGTTTCCCTCTCCCCCACCGGGAGGGACGCCCTAACCCACCCCAACCAGTCGCCGTGAAAAACCCCCGAGGTCCTCCTGCGCTCCTAGAGCGGCCAGCGCCCGGCACCATAGAGACGCGCTCTTCGGCCTTCTCCTCCCTCGCTCCCCCCTCCGGCCCCTGGGCGACGTCACTTCCGGCTGCCCCGGGCCGGAAGCGAGCGGGCGGCCGCGCGCGGAGCCGATCGCCGCCGGGACCGCGCGGGCAGGTCCGGGGGGGCCCCGGCGTCCGGCGTGACGTCACGGAGCCCCGGAGAGGGAGAGGGGGCGCGGGGTGACGTCGGAGGGGGGGGCCGGGGGGATCATGGGAAATTGGGGGTGTCGGGGGGGCGGGGGGCTCCTCGCGGGGGGGGGGTTGTGCCGGGGAGTGATGGGAAACTGGGGGTCCCGGGGGGCCGCGGGGAATCATGGGGTGTTGGGGGTCTTGAGGGGGCTCCGGGGTGGAGGGGGCTTGGGGCATTGTGGGATAGTGGAGGTCTGGGGGGGGCATTGGTGGGGGGAACTATGGGATATTGGGGGTCTGTGGGGAGGGTGCTCTTTGGGGAGGGTCTTGGGGGCTTGTGGGATATGGGGGGTGTTTGAGGGGGTCGGGGGGGATCCCACAGGGGCTCTCAGTTAATGGGGGGGGTCACTGGGAGGACTAGGAAGGGGATGGGCAGCCCCAGGGATTGCTGGGAGGACTGGGGAGGGACTGGGAGGACCGGGGGGTTCACTGGGGGGACTGGGGAGGGCACTAGGAGGACACAGGAGGTCACTGGGAGGACTGGGGAGGGACTGGGAGGACCGGGGGGTTCACTGGGGGGACTGGGGAGGGCACTAGGAGGACACAGGAGATCACTGGGAGGACGGGGGAGGGACTGGGAGGACTGGGGGGTTCACTGGGGGGACTGGGGAGGGACTGGGAGGACTGGGGGGTTCACTGGGGGGACTGGGGAGGGACTGGGAGGACTGAAGGGGCACCGGGTAGCCACAGGGTCCTGTAGGAGGCTTGGGAAGATGATGAGGGGGGGTCCCTGGAAGGACTGGGGGGGTCACTAGGGGGATGAAGGGGGTCTGTGGGCCGGCAGGGGGGCAATGGAGAACCACAGGGGTCTCTGGGTGGACTGGGGCAATCCCAGGGATGATGAGGGGGGTCCCTGAGTGGGTGGGGGAGGTCTCTAGGATGATGGGGGGGGTCTCTGGGAGGACTGGGGGCGTCCCTGGGTGGGCGGGGGGGTCCTTGGGATGATGAAGGGGGTCTCTGGGAGTACTGGGGGGGTCCCTGAATGGGTGGGTGGGTCTGTGGGAGAATGGGGGGGGTCTCTGGGAGGACTGGGGGGTCCCTGGGTGGGCAGGGGGGGTCCTTGGGATGATGAAGGGGGTCTCTGGGAGGACTGGGGGGTCCCTGGGTGGGCAGGGGGGGGTCCTTGGGATGATGAAGGGGGTCTCTGGGAGGACTGGGGGGTCCCTGGGTGGGCAGGGGGGGTCCTTGGGATGATGAGGGGGGTCTCTGGGAGGACTGGGGGGTCCCTGGGTGGGCAGGGGGGGTCCTTGGGATGATGAAGGGGGTCTCTGGGAGGACTGGGGGGTCCCTGGGTGGGCAGGGGGGGGTCCTTGGGATGATGAAGGGGGTCTCTGGGAGGACTGGGGGGTCCCTGGGTGGGCAGGGGGGGTCCTTGGGATGATGAGGGGGTTTCTGGGAGGACTGGGGGGTCCCTGGGTGGGCAGGGGGGGTCCTTGGGATGATGAAGGGGGTCTCTGGGAGGACTGGGGGGTCCCTGGGTGGGCAGGGGGGGTCCTTGGGATGATGAAGGGGGTCTCTGGGAGGACTGGGGGGTCCCTGGGTGGGCGGGGGGGTCCTTGGGATGATGAAGGGGGTCTCTGGGAGTACTGGGGGGGTCCCTGAATGGGTGGGTGGGTCTGTGGGAGAATGGGGGGGGTCTCTGGGAGGACTGGGGGGTCCCTGGGCGGGCAGGGGGGGTCCTTGGGATGATGAAGGGGGTCTCTGGGAGGACTGGGGGGTCCCTGGGTGGGCAGGGGGGGTCCTTGGGATGATGAAGGGGGTCTCTGGGAGTACTGGGGGGGTCCCTGAATGGGTGGGTGGGTCTGTGGGAGAATGGGGGGGGTCTCTGGGAGGACTGGGGGGTCTCTGGGATGATGAGGGGGATCCTTGGGAGGACTGGGGGGTCCCTGGGTGGGCAGGGGGGGTCCTTGGGATGATGAAGGGGGTCTCTGGGAGGACTGGGGGGTCCCTGGGTGGGCAGGGGGGGGTCCTTGGGATGATGAAGGGGGTCTCTGGGAGGACTGGGGGGTCCCTGGGTGGGCAGGGGGGGTCCTTGGGATGATGAAGGGGGTCTCTGGGAGGACTGGGGGGTCCCTGGGTGGGCGGGGGGGGTCCTTGGGATGATGAAGGGGGTCTCTGGGAGGACTGGGGGGTCCCTGGGTGGGCAGGGGGGGGTCCTTGGGATGATGAAGGGGGTCTCTGGGAGGACTGGGGGGTCCCTGGGTGGGCGGGGGGGGTTCCTGGGCGGGCAGGGGGCTGCAGGGGGGGCAGACACACCCCACTCACCCCCCCCCCCCGCAGGCCCGAGGCAGCGCCATGGGCGACAGCGACGACGAGTACGACCGGCGGCGCCGCGACAAGTTCCGGCGCGAGCGCAGCGACTACGACCGCTCGCGGGAGCGGGACGACCGGCGCCGCGACGACTGGAACGACCGGTGGGGGCCGGGGCCGGGGCCGGGGGGGGGGGGGGGGGGGGCCGGCCGAGCCGGGGGGGGGTCCCAGCGCCGTCTCCGTGCCCGCAGGGAGTGGGACCGCGGGCGGGAGCGCCGCAGCCGGGGCGAGTACCGCGACTACGACCGGACGCGGCGCGAGCGCTTCTCGCCGCCCCGCCACGAGCTCAGCCCCCCCCAGAAGCGCCTGCGCCGCGACTGGTGAGTCCCGCGTGTCCCCCCCCCCCACCCCAGCCCGCTGCGCCCCCCCGGCCCACCCCCGTCTCTCCCCCCCCCCAGGGACGAGCACAGCGGCGATCCCTACCACAGCGGCTACGACATGCCCTACAGCGGGGGGGGCGGCGGCCCCACCTACGGCCCCCCCCAGCCCTGGGGGCACCCCGAGATGCACGTCATGCAGCACCACATCCTGCCCATCCAGGCCAGGTAAGGACTCTGCCCCGGCCCCCTGCCCCGGGCGGGCTCTGACGCCTCCCCCCCCCCCAAAACAGCCTGGGGGGGCCCCGAGCTGCCCCCCGCCCCCGCGTTGGCTTCTTGGGGGTCTGATGCCTCTCCCGGAGGCGTTCTGACGCTGCCTCGGCCCCCCCTAAACAGCCCGGGTGGCTCCAACGTGCCCCCCGCCCCCTTCCTGCCCCCCCCGGCGCGGCCCCGTGGGGCTCCGCGTCCTTCCCCCGCGTCCCAAACCCCCCGGGGGGCTTGTGGGGGTCCGATATCGCTGAGGGATCCCTCCGTGCCCTGCCTGAGGCCCCCCCGAGCTGCCCCCCCGAGCTGCCCCCGTCCCCTGCTCTGCCCCCCAGCGCGTCCCCGTGTCCTTCCACCTCCCCGATTCGCCCCCAGAGGGTCCCAATTCGCCCCCGGGGGGTCTTGTGCGCCCCATGGGGGGTCCCGCGCGCCCCCCAGCCCCCTCCACGCGCTGCCTGGGCCCCCCTGCAGCAGCCCCGAGCTGCCCCCCATCCCCTGCTCTGCCCCCCGACGGGTCCCCGTGTCCTTCCACCTCCCCGATGCGCCCCTGGGGGGTCCCGATTCGCCCCCAGGGGGTCTTGTGCGCCCCATGGGGGGTCCCGCGCGCCCCCCAGCCCCCTCCACGCGCTGCCTGGGCCCCCCTGCGGCAGCCCCGAGCTGCCCCCCGTCCCCTGCTCTGCCCCCCGGCGGGTCCCCGTGTCCTTCCACCTCCCCGATTCACCCCGGGGGGTCCCACGTGCCCCCAGGGGGTCCCGATTCACCCCATGGGGGGTCCCGCGCGCCCCCCAGCCCCCTCCACGCGCTGCCTGGGCCCCCCTGCGGCAGCCCCGAGCTGCCCCCCGTCCCCTGCTCTGCCCCCCGACGGGTCCCCGTGTCCTTCCACCTCCCCGATTCACCCCGGGGGGTCCCATGCGCCCCCGGAGGGTCCCGATTCACCCATGGGGGGTCCCGTGTGCCCCCCAGCCCCCTCCACGCGCTGCCTGGGCCCCCCTGCGGCAGCCCCGAGCTGCCCCCCGTCCCCTGTTCTGCCCCCCAGCGGGTCCCCATGTCCTTCCACCTCCCCGATTCACCCCGGGGGGTCCCATGCGCCCCCAGAGGGTCCCAATTCACCCCTGGGGAGTCCCGCGCGCCCCCCAGCCCCCTCCACGCGCTGCCTGGGCCCCCCTGCGGCAGCCCCGAGCTGCCCCCCATCCCCTGTTCTGCCCCCCAGCGGGTCCCCATGTCCTTCCCCCCCGATTCGCCCGCGGGGGGTCCCGATTCGCCCCCGGGGGGTCCCGCGCGCCCCCCCCCGGGCGGGTGCCGACTCTGGCCCCCCGCCCCCAAGCAGACTGGGGAACATCGCGGAGGTGGACCTGGGCCTGGCGCCGCCGGTGATGAAGAGCTTCAAGGAGTTCCTGCTGTCGCTGGACGACGCCGTGGACGAGACGGAGGCCGTCAAGCGCTACAACGACTACAAGCTGGACTTCCGGCGGCAGCAGATGCAGGACTTCTTCCTGGCCCACAAGGACGAGGAGTGGTAGGTGGCGGGGGCCGCCGGGCGGGCAGGGGGCCGCCGGGGGGGCAGGGGGGGCCGCCGCCGTCCCGCGGAGGGAGGGGGTGGAGGTGGGGTGCGGGGGGGTGGCGGGGGGGGCGGCGGGGGGGGGGGGCCGGCGGGCTGGGGGTGGCGGAGGCCGGGGTTGGGGTGGGAGAGGGGGGGGGGCCGCGCGCGGGCGCGTGGACGTTAACCGTTCCCTTTTCTCCCCTCCATCCGAAGAGCCCGGCGCGAGCGAGGTCCCCTCCGGACGTCCGCCAGCCTGGAGAGCCTTAACCCCCATGTCTCTGGCGGCCGGGCTCGTTAACACCCGCCCCCCCCCTCCCCTAACGAGCCCCGCGGGGCTCCGGGCAGACAGCGAGGGCCAGGGGCCGCGCACAATGCGGCCGGTAGCGAGCACAGTCGGCAGGAAGCAGGCAGGGCGCCCGAGCGAGGGCCCACGCGCGTTTGTTGTTTTATTTTTGGCTCCGGCCCCGGCGAGGCCCCCGCGGGACGTCGCCGCTCTCTCCTCCCCGGGGTTGCTTTTTTTTCGGTGGTTTTTTCTCCCCCCCCCCCCTTTGCTCCCGGTTTTACCGCTTTTTTTTCTTTTTGGTCTCTTGCGTCCCGGCTCCGTGAGTAACGCACTAAGCTAGGGGGGAAAAATTAAAAAAAAAAATATATATATATAAAAAAAAAAGTAAAAATTAGCCATTCGCCGCAAGAAATGGCCCCGGCCGGATTGCGACGCTCGTCGCCAGCGTATGTATGACCGCCTTCTGTCTCCCTTCCCCGGGCCGCCGGGGCCCCGGCTCCTCCGGAGGCGTTTTTCCCCCCCCCCGCCGCCGCCGCCGGCCGGGAAGGGGGGGGGACGCCCGGCTCCGGGGGAGGGGGGAGACGGAGCTGGGGAGCGGGGAGGAGGCGGCCGGGGGACCCAGGCGTCCGGCCGGCGGGGAGGCCGCCCCGGTTGCATGCGGGCGCCGAGCCGGGGGCGGCCGCCGCCGGCCGTGACGGCTCTGCCCGCTCCCGTCCCCGGCGGCAGGTTTCGCTCCAAGTACCACCCGGACGAGGCCGGCAAGCGGAAGCAGGAGGCGCAGGCGGCGCTGCGCAACCGCCTCAACGTCTTCCTCTACCTGCTGGACAACGGCTGGTTCGAGAACCTGCTGCTCGACATCGACCGCGCGCCCGCCATCGTCAAGACCCTCGACGCCGGTAGGGGCTTCTCCCCCCCCCCTTCCCCAAAACCCCAGGCCTGCGTCGCGCCGGGTGGGGGGGGCCGCCCCGCTGAGCCCCCTCCGCCCCGCGCTTTCGCTCCCCTCCTCTCGCCCCTTTCCAGCCGTCATCAAGATGGAGGGCGGCACCGAGAACGACCTGCGCATCCTGGACCAGGAGGAGGAGGAGGAGCGGCAGGACAAGGGCGACGGCGCCAAGAAGGACGAGCCCCGGCCCCCCGACGCCGACCGCAAGGCCCCCGACCGCGACGACAAGGAGGAGCCCAAGAAGGTCGGTGGCCCCCGGGGGTCTCCCCTGCCGTTCCCCCCCCCCCCACTTTCCCGCAGTCTCCCACCGGGGTCTCATACAGCCCCACGGCCTCTCTCGGGGTCTCTCCGGGATGCCCCCCCACCCCAGCCCCACAGTCTCCCTCGGGGTCTCCCTGACCCCCCGAGACGCCCCTCCAGCCCCTCGAGATCCCCTCAGCCCCCCAGGACCTTCCCCCCCTAGCCCCACTATCTCCCTGACCCCCCAGGACACCCCCCCCAGCCCCTCTGGGTCTCCCCAGCCCCGCAGGACCTCCCCCCCCAGTCCCACCATCTCCCTGACCCCCCTGGAGCCCTCCCCAGCCCCTCTGGGTCTCCCCAGCCCCACAGTCTCCCTCGGGGTCTCCCTGACCCCCTGGAGCCCCCCCCAGCCCCTCTGGGTCTCCCCAGCCCCCCAAGACCTCCCCCCCAGCCCCACGGTCTCCCTTGGGGTCCTCCCAGGACACCCCCCCAGCCCCTCTGGGTCTCCCCAGCCCCCCAGGACCTTCCCCCCCCCAGCCCCACCATCTCCCTGACCCCCCTGGAGCCCCCCCCAGCCCCTCTGGGTCTCCCCAGCCCCCCAGGACCTTCCCCCCCAGCCCCACGGTCTCCCTCGGGGTCCCCCCGACCCCCCAGGATGCCCCCCAGCCCCCTTGTCTTGACCCTATTCCCCCCCCCCCAGGGCGAGGGGGAGGAGCCCAGCGAGGAGAAGGCCAAGAAGGGGCCGGAGGAAGAGGAGGAGAAAGGCCGCAAGGAGGAGGAGCCTGACAAGGAGGCCAAGAAGGTGAGTGGGGCCCCGCCCCCTTTTCCCATAGCCCCACCCCCTTTCCCTACAGCCCCACCCCCTTTCTCCAGAGCCCTGCCCCATTGGTCCATCTTTGTAGAGGCTCCACCCACCCACTTTAGGCTCCACCTCTCCAGCGCCCATGTTGTGGTGGAGGCCCCACCTCTTTTCAACAAGCTCCACCCCCTTTGAGCAAGCTCCTCCTTTCCTCAGTAAGCTCCTCCCCTTTCTAATAAGCCCCACCCCTAGAGTCAACTTTTTGTTGATGCTGCATTGTAAGCCCCTCCCCCTTTTAAATAAGCCACACCCCTTGCAAGCTCCTCCCCCTCCAACAAGCCCTGCCCCCCTGCAGCAAGCCCCACCCCTTTCCAGGAAGCCCCTCCTCCTCCTCCAACAAGCCCCACCCCCTGCAGCAAGCTCCTCCCCACACTGCTGCCTCCGTGAGAACTCCTGGAGCCCCTGGCCCCGCCCCCGCGGGCCAGGCCCCGCCCCCACGGCCCCCCCCACCGCCCCCCCAGGGCGGCAAGAAGCGGAAGCGGAAGCGCAGCGGGGACGACAGCTACGACGAGGGCAGCGGCTCCGAGTCGGAGAGCGAGTCCGAGAGCGGCCGCCGCGAGGCCGACAAGGAAGGTGGGGCCGCGGCCGGGGGGGGGCCCTGGGGGGGCGTTGAGGGTCCCCGGGGGGGTCTTGGGGGGTCCCGGGGGTGCCCCCGCGATCCTCGGGGTTCCCTGAGGTCCCCTGGGGGGACATTGAGGGGCTTCTGGGGGTGTTGGGTCCTGGGGGTGCTTCTGGGATCCTTGTGGGTCCCTGAGGTCCCCTGGGGGGACATTGAGGGTCTCTGGGGGGGTCTTAGGGTAAGATTGGGGGTCTTGGGGGGTCCTGGGGACGCCCCCGGGATCCTCACGGGTCCCTGAGGTCTCCTGGGGGGATACTGAGGGGCTTTGCGGGGGTCCCCAGGGGACCTGGGGGGACATTGAGGGTCTCTGGGGGGGTCTTAGGGTAAGATTGGGGGTCTTGGGGGGTTCTGGGGACGCTCCCGGGATCTTCACGGGTCCCTGAGGTCTCCTGGGGGACACTGAGGGGCTTTGCGGGGGTCCCCAGGGGACCTGGGGGGACATTGAGGGTCTCTGGGGGGGTCTTAGGGTAAGATTGGGGGTCTTGGGGGGTCCTGGGGACGCCCCCGGGATCTTCACGGGTCCCTGAGGTCTCCTGGGGGACACCGAGGGGCTTTGCGGGGGTCCCCAGGGGACCCGGGGGGGATGTTGGTGGTCTCGGGGGGTCCTGGGGGTGCTTCCGAGATCCTCATGGGTCTCTGGGATCCCCTGGGGGGGGTCTTTTGGGTTCCCAGGGGCCCTGAGGTGACATTGGGTGGCTTTGGGGGGTCCTGGGGGTGTCCCCGGGGGTTGGGGGGGATATTAGGGGTCGTTCCTGGGGGGGTGTTAGGATAACATGGGGGTTCTTGGGGGGTGCTGGGGGTGCCCCCGCCATCTTCGGGGGTCCCTGAGGTCCCCTGGGGGGACACTGGGGCATCCCCAAGGGCCCTGGGGGGACATGGGGGGGGTCTCAGTGTCCCTGGGGGGGTGACAAGACAACATGGAGGCTCTTGGGGGTTCCTGAGGTCCACTGGGGGGGGGCCAAGGGACATGGGGGGGGTCTCAGTGTCCCTGGGGGGGTGGCAAGGCAACATGGAGGCTCTTGGGGGTTCCTGAGGTCCCCCGGGGGGACACTGGGGGTCTCGGGGCGGGGGGGTGTTAGGACAACGTGGGGGGTGCTGGGGGCGCCCCCGGGTCCCCGGCGGTGTCCCTGGGGGGACGTTGGGGCCCTCCGGGGCGTCACCGGGGGCCCCGAGGGGACGTCGGGGGCTGCCAGGCGTCCCCGGACCGTCCCCAGGGGCCTGGGGGGGGGTCCCAAGGCAGCCCTGACCCCCCCCCCCCCCAGAGGAGAAGGCCAAGGAGGAGAAGGGGCGCGAGGACGAGGCGGCCAAGGCCAAGGAGAAGGAGAGCGAGCCCAAGCCGCGGCCCCTGCACAAGACCTGCTCGCTCTTCATGCGCAACATCGCGCCCAACATCTCCCAGGCCGAGATCGTGGCGGTGAGCGGGCCGGGGGGGGGCCGGGGAGGCGGGGAGGGGGGGCCGCGGCGCCCCCCTCCCCGAGCCCCGCTCACGCCGCCCCCTTCTCGCTCCCCCTCGCCAGCTCTGCAAGCGCTACCCCGGCTTCATGCGCGTGGCCCTGTCGGACCCGCAGCCCGAGCGCAGGTCGGTGCCGGGGGGTCTGGGGGGGGGGGGCTCGTGTGTCCCCCCCACCCGCCCAGGCCGGGTTTTGGGGCCCCTGCCGGCCTCACGCCGCCTCCCGCAGGTTTTTCCGCCGGGGCTGGGTCACCTTCGACCGCAGCGTCAGCATCAAGGAGATCTGCTGGAGCCTCCAGAACATCCGGGTGCGGGCACGGGCGCCGGGGGGGGGCCTCGGGGGGCGGCCGGGGGGGCCTGGAGGCGGCCAGGGGGTCTGGGGACAGCTGGGGGGTCCTGGAGGCTTGGGGTCTTGGGGGTTTTGGTGCGTTTGGGGGCAGTTTGGGTTGGGTTGGGGGGCTCTTTGGGGCTCTTGGGGGGGTTTTGGTGTGTTTGGGGGCTCTTTGGGGCGATTGGGGGGGTTTTGGTGTGTTTGGGGGCAGTTTAGGGTGGGTTTGGGGGCTTTTGGGGGCGATTTGGGGGGTTTTGGTGCATTTGGGGTCAGTTTAGGGTGGGTTTGGGGGCAGTTTGGGGCGATTTGGGGGGTTTTGGTGCGTTTGGGGGCAGTTTAGGGTGGGTTTGGGGGCTCTTTGGGGCAATTTGGATCAGTTTTGGTGCGTTCGGGGGCGGTTTGGGTCGGGTCGGGGGGCTCTTGGGGTTTCGGTGCGTTCGGGGGCAGTTTGGTTCGGGTCGGGGGGCTCTTGGGGGGGTTTCGGTGCGTTCGGGGGCAGTTTGGGTCGGGTCGGGGGGCTCTTGGGGGGGTTTCGGTGCGTTCGGGGGCAGTTTGGGTCGGGTCGGGGGGCTCTTGGGGGGGTTTCGGTGCGTTCGGGGGCAGTTTGGGTCGGGTCGGGGGGCTCTTGGGGGGGTTTTGGTGCGTTCGGGGGCAGTTTGGGTCGGGTCGGGGGCTGACGCCCCCGCGGCGGGCGCCGCCGTGCCCCGCAGCTGCGGGACTGCGAGCTGAGCCCCGGCGTGAACCGGGACCTGACGCGGCGGGTGCGCAACGTCAACGGGCTGACGCAGCACCGCGCCATCGTGCGCAACGACATCAAGCTGGCCGCCAAGCTGGTGCACGCCCTCGACGGCCGGGCCCAGCTCTGGGGCCCCCGCGGGGACGGGGACGCCGCCGCCGCTGCTGCCGCTGCCACCGCCGGGGACGGGGACGCCGCCGCCGCTGCCGCCGCCGCCGCTGGGGTGAGCGCTCGGCCTCGGCCCCTCCGTGTCCCCGTGGTCTCCTCCGCGTCCCCGTGGTCTCCTCCGCGTCCTTGTGCCCCTCGCGGGCTCTTCCCCGTCCCCGTTGTCCCCTCGTGGTCCCCGTTGTCCCCTCGCCATCCTTGTGCCCTCCTTGTGCCCTCTTGGTCCCTGTTGCACCTTCATAGTCCTAGCGTCCCTGTTGTCCCCTCCTGGTCCCTGTTGTCCCCCCACAGGCCCCTCCTGGTCCCCGTTGTCCCCTCCTGGTCCCCGCGTCCTTCACAGACCCCTCCTGGTCCCTGTTGTCCCCTCCTGGTCCCTGTGTCCTTCACAGGCCCCTCCTGGCCCCCGTTGTCCCCTCCTGGCCCCCGTGTCCTTCACAGACCCCTCCTGGCCCCCGTTGTCCCCTCCTGGTCCCCGCGTCCTTCACAGGCCCCTCCTGGTCCCCGTTGTCCCCTCCTGGCCCCTATGTCCTTCACAGGCCCCTCCTGGCCCCCGTTGTCCCCTCCTGGTCCCCGCGTCCTTCACAGACCCCTCCTGGTCCCCGTTGTCCCCTCCTGGTCCCCGCGTCCTTCACAGACCCCTCCTGGCCCCCGTTGTCCCCTCCTGGCCCCCGCGTCCTTCACAGACCCCTCCTGGTCCCCGTTGTCCCCTCCTGGCCCCCGCGTCCTTCACAGACCCCTCCTGGCCCCCGTTGTCCCCTCCTGGTCCCCGCGTCCTTCACAGACCCCTCCTGGTCCCCGTTGTCCCCTCCTGGCCCCTATGTCCTTCACAGACCCCTCCTGGTCCCCGTTGTCCCCTCCTGGTCCCCGCGTCCTTCACAGACCCCTCCTGGTCCCCGTTGTCCCCCCGCGGCCCCCGCGTCCTTCACAGGCCCCTCCTGGTCCCCGTTGTCCCCTCCTGGCCCCTATGTCCTTCATAGACCCCTCCTGGCCCCCGTTGTCCCCTCCTGGTCCTTGTTGTCCCCTCCTGGTCCCCATGTCCTTCACAGACCCCTCCTGGCCCCCGTTGTCCCCTCCTGGCCCCTATGTCCTTCACAGACGCCTCCTGGCCCCCGTTGTCCCCTCCTGGTCCCCGCGTCCTTCACAGACGCCTCCTGGCCCCCGTTGTCCCTTGCTGGCCCCCGTTGTGCCCCCGCGCTGAGGGCGGCGCGGCCGCGGCAGGCGGTGCCCTCGCAGAACCCCGTGCTGAAGCACATCACGGACTACCTGATCGAGGAGGTGAGCGCCGAGGAGGAGGAGCTGCTGGGGCGCAGCGGCGGCGACGCCGAGGAGGGTCCCCGCGAGGGCCACCCCGCCGAGGTCACCGTCGAGCGCGACGAGAAGCTGCTCAAGGTGCGGCGCGCCGGGCCGCTCGCGCGCCCCTCGCCGGCCCCGAACCGCCCCTCGGTGACCCCCGGCCTCTCCGCGCCGCCGCCCAGGTGCTGGACAAGCTGCTGCTCTACCTGCGCATCGTCCACTCGGTCGACTACTACAACACGTCCGAGTACCTCAACGAGGACGAGATGCCCAACCGCTGCGGCATCGTGCACGTGCGCGGGCCCCTGCCCCCCAACCGCGTCTCCCACGGCGAGGGTAGGCCGGACGCCTGGGCCCCCAGCGAGAGCGTCTCCCTCGGGTGGGACGTCTGGGTCCACAGGAGACCGGAGCTCGGGGACCTCATTCCCGGACGCCTGGGTCCCGTCCCCGGACGCCTGGGCCCCTGTGACCCGTCCCCTTCCCGGACGCCTGGGTCCCATCCCCGGACGCCTGGGCCCCTGTGACCCGTCCCCTTCCCGGACGCCTGGGTCCCATCCTCGGACGCCTGGGCCCCTGTGACCCATCCCGTTCCTGGACACCTGGGCCCCTGTGACCCGTCCCCTTCCCGGACGCCTGGGTCCCATCCTCGGACGCCTGGGCCCCTGTGACCCATCCCCTTCCCGGACACCTGGGCCCTTGCGACCCGTCCCCTTCCCGGACGCCTGGGTCCCATCCTCGGACGCCTGGGCCCCTGTGACCCGTCCCGTCCCCGGACGCCTGGGTCCCATCCCCGGACACCTGGGCCCCTGTGACCCGTCCCCTTCCCGGACGCCTGGGTCCCGTCCCCGGACGCCTGGGCCCCTGTGACCCGTCCCCTTCCCGGACGTCTGGGTCCCGTCCTCGGACGCCTGGGTCCCTGCGACCCGTCCCCTTCCCGGACGCCTGGGTCCCTGCGACCCGTCCCGTCCCCGGACACCTGGGCCCCTTCCCGTCCCCGGACGCCTGGGTCCCATCCTCGGACACCTGGGCCCCTGTGACCCGTCCCATCCCCGGACTCCTGGGCCCCTGCGACCCATCCCCTTCCTGGACGCCTGGGTCCCATCCCCAGACACCTGGGCCCCTGTGACCCATCCCGTTCCCGGACGCCTGGGCCCCTGTGACCCGTCCCCTTCCCGGATGCCTGGGTCCCATCCCTGGACGCCTGGGCCCCTGTGACCCATCCCGTTCCCGGACGCCTGGGCCCCTGTGACCCACCCCCTTCCCGGACGCCTGGGTCCCGTCCCCGGACGCCTGGGCCCCTGTGACCCGTCCTATCCCCGGACTCCTGGGTCCTTGCGACCCATCCCCTTCCCGGACGCCTGGGTCCCATCCCCGGACACCTGGGCCCCTGTGACCCATCCCGTTCCCGGACACCTGGGCCCCTGTGACCCGTCCCCTTCCCGGACGCCTGGGTCCCATCCCTGGACGCCTGGGCCCCTGTGACCCATCCCGTTCCCGGACACCTGGGCCCCTGTGACCCGTCCCCTTCCCGGACGCCTGGGTCCCATCCCTGGACGCCTGGGCCCCTGCGACCCGTCCCCTTCCCGGACGCCTGGGTCCCATCCCCGGACACCTGGGCCCCTGTGACCCATCCCGTTCCCGGACACCTGGGCCCCTGTGACCCGTCCCCTTCCCGGACGCCTGGGTCCCATCCCTGGACGCCTGGGCCCCTGCGACCCACCCCCTTCCCGGACGCCTGGGTCCCATCCTTGGACACCTGGGCCCCTGCGACCCATCCCCTTCCCGGACACCTGGGTCCCATCCCCGGACACCTGGGCCCTTGCGACCCATCCCCTTCCCGGACACCTGGGTCCCATCCCCGGACACCTGGGCCCTTGCGACCCGTCCCCTTCCCGGACACCTGGGTCCCATCCCCGGACGCCTGGGCCCCTGCGACCCGTCCCCTTCCCGGACACCTGGGTCCCATCCTCGGACGCCTGGGCCCCTGCGACCCGTCCCCTTCCCGGACACCTGGGTCCCATCCCCGGACGCCTGGGCCCCTGCGACCCGTCCCCTTCCCGGACGCCTGGGCCCCATCCCCGGACACCTGGGCCCTTGCGACCCGTCCCCTTCCCGGACACCTGGGTCCCATCCTCGGACACCTGGGCCCTTGCGACCCGTCCCCTTCCTGGATACCTGGGCCCCTGTGACCCGTCCCCTTCCCGGACGCCTGGGTCCCATCCTTGGACGCCTGGGCCCCTGTGACCCGTCCCCTTCCCGGACGCCTGGGTCCCATCCCTGGACGCCTGGGTCCCTGTGACCCGTCCCCTTCCTGGACACCTGGGCCCCTGTGACCCGTCCCCTTCCCGGACGCCTGGGTCCCCTTCCCGGACGCCTGGGCCCCTGCGACCCGTCCCCTTCCCGGACGCCTGGGTCCCATCCCTGGACGTCTGGGTCCCTGTGACCCGTCCCCTTCCCGGCCGCCTGGGTCCCTGTGACCCATCCCCTTCCCGGACACCTGGGCCCCTGCGACCCGTCACCTTCCCGGACACCTGGGCCCCTGCGACCCGTCCCCTTCCTGGACACCTGGGTCCCGTCCCCGGACGCCTGGGCCCCTGCGACCCGTCCCCTTCCCGGACACCTGGGTCCCGTCCCCGGACGCCTGGGCCCCTGCGACCCGTCCCCTTCCCGGCCGCCTGGGTGCCCGGGCTGCGGGGGCTGCCGGCCCGGCCGCCTGGGCCCCGCTGAGCGCCCCCGCAGTGGCCGAGTGGCAGAAGACGTTCGAGGAGAAGCTGACGCCGCTGTTCAGCGTGCGGGAGACGCTCTCGGAGGAGGAGGCGCAGAAGATGGGCCGCAAGGACCCCGAGCAGGAGGTGGAGAAGTTCGTCACCGCCAACACCCAGGAGCTGGGCAAGGACAAGTGGCTCTGTCCCCTCAGCGGCAAGAAGTTCAAGGTGGGCGAGAACGGGGCGAGAACGGGGCAGAACGGGGCGAGAACGGGGCGAACAAGGAAACGGGGCGAAACGGGGGCGAAACAAGGAAATGGGGCAGGACGGGGCGAGAACGGGGCGAACAAGGAAACGGGGCGAAACAGGGCGAGAACGGGGCGAAACGGGATGAAACGGGAGCGAAACAAGGAAATGGGGCGGGACGGGGCCAGAACGGGGCGAAACGGGGCAAAACGGGGCGAACAAGGAAACGGGGCGAAACAGGGCGAGAACGGGGCGAAACGGGATGAAACGGGAGCGAAACAAGGAAATGGGGCGGGACGGGGCCAGAACGGGGCGAAACGGGGCGAGAACGGGGGCGAAACGGGGTGAACAAGGAAACGGGGCGAAACAGGGCGAGAACGGGGCGAAACGGGATGAGACGGGGGCGAAACAAGGAAATGGGAAACGGGGCGAAATGGGGTGAGAACGGGGCAAAACAGGGTGAACTGGGGGTGAAACAAGGAAATGGGGCGAGAACGGGGGGAAACAGGGTGAAACAGGGCGAAACAAAGGGGGTGAGAACAGGGCGAAACGGGGCGAAACAAGGAAATGGGGTGAAATGGGGCAAAACGGGGCGAGAACGGGGCAGAACGGGGGGAAACGGGATGGGAGGAACGGGGCGAAACGAGATAGGGCAGAAGGGGAGGGGTGGGGCGAAACGGGGCAGAATGGGGCAAAAGAGAGACAAATGGGGGGAGGGGACAAAATGGGGCGAAGTGGGGCAGAACTTGGGGGGGGGGCGGCGAAATGGGGGGAAATGGGGCAGAATGGGAGAAAAGAGGCGGCGATGGAGCGGGGCGGGGGCCGGCGGTGGTGGCGGTGACGGGGTGGTGGTGGTAGTGATGGTGCCATGATGGTGACGGTGCTGGTGACAGTGATGGTGCCAGGATGGTGGTGGTGGTGGTAGTGATGGTGCCATGATGGTGCCATGAGGGTGGTGGTGGTGCTGGTGCCATGATGGTGGTGATGGTGCTGGTGACAGTGATGGTGCCATGAGGGTGATGGTGGTGCTGTGATGGTGGCACGATGGTGGTGGTGGTGGTGACGGTGCTGGTGCCACGCTGGTGGTGCTGGTGATGGTGCCATGAGGGTGGTGGTGGTGGCACGATGGTGGCGTGGTGGTGGTGGTGCTGGTGACGGTGGTGGTGCCATGAGGGTGATGGTGGTGCCATGGTGGTGCCGTGGTGGTGGTGCCGTGGTGGTGGTGCCGTGGTGGTGGTGCCATGGTGGTGGTGCCATGATGGTGGTGGTGGTGGTGCCATGGTGGTGGTGCCATGATGGTGGTGGTGGTGCCGCCATGATGGTGGTGGTGGTGCCATGATGGTGGTGGTGCCGCCATGATGGTGGTGGTGCCGCGGTGGTGGTGGCGCTGGTGCCGCGGTGACGGTGCCGGTGCCGGTGCAGGGCCCCGAGTTCGTGCGCAAGCACATCTTCAACAAGCACGGGGAGAAGATCGCCGAGGTGAAGAAGGAGGTTCTGTTCTTCAACAACTTCCTGCTGGACCCCAAGCGCCCGGCGCTGCCCGAGGGCAAGGGGGGGCCGCCGCCGGGGCCCGCCCAAGGTCAGTGCGTCCCCCCGCGTCCCCCCGTGTCCCCACACGTCCCCCCGTGTCCCCCCCGCCGCCGGGGCCCGCCCAAGGTCAGTGCGTCCCCCCGCGTCCCCCCGTGTCCCCACACGTGTCCCCCCGTGTCCCCCCCGCCGCCGGGGCCCGCCCAAGGTCAGTGCGTCCCCCCGCGTCCCCCCGCGTCCCCCCGTGTCCCCCCGCGTCCCCACACGTGTCCCCCCGTGTCCCCCCCGCCGCCGGGGCCCGCCCAAGGTCAGTGCGTCCCCCCGCGTCCCCCCGTGTCCCCACACGTGTCCCCCCCGCCGCCGGGGCCCGCCCAAGGTCAGTGCGTCCCCCCGCGTCCCCACACGTGTCCCCCCGTGTCCCCCCCGCCGCCGGGGCCCGCCCAAGGTCAGTGCGTCCCCCCGTATCCCCCCGTGTCCCCCCGTGTCCTGTGTCCCCTGCGTGTCCTCTATCGCACGTGTCCCCGTGTGTCCCATGTCCCCCGTGTGTCCGTGTCCCCTCACACGTCCCCTGTCCCCACGTCTGTCCTCACACGTGTCCCGTGCGTGTCCCCCCGTGTCCCCGCACGTGTCCCGTGCCCCCGTGTCCTGTGCGTGTCCCCCCGTGTCCCCGTACATGTCCCGTGTTCCTACATGTCCCCCCGTGTCCCGTGTCTTGTGCATGTCCCCGCACGTCCCGTGTCCTGTGTGTCCCCCCGTGTCCCGTGTCCTGTGCGTGTCCCCCCGTGTCCCCACATGTCCCGTGTCCCCCCGTGTCCCCGTACATGTCCCGTGTTCCTACGTGTCCCCCCGTGTCCCGTGTCTTGTGCATGTCCCTGCACGTCCCGTGTCCCCCCTGTCCCCCCGTGTCCCCCCGTGTCCCGTACATGTCCCGTGTCCCCCATGTCCCCGCGTGTCCCGTGTCTTGTGCATGTCCCCGCACGTCCCATGTCCCTCGTGTCCCCCCGTGTCCTGTGCGTGTCCCCCCGTGTCCCCGTGTCCCCACATGTCCCGTGCCCCCCCGTGTCCCCGTACATGTCCCGTGCTCCTACGTGTCCCCCCGTGTCCCGTGTCTTGTGCATGTCCCCCGTGTCCCCCATGTCCCCGCGTGTCCCGTGTCTTGTGCATGTCCCCGCACGTCCCATGTCCCCCATGTCCCGTGTCCTGTGCGTGTCCCGTGTCCCCACATGTCCCGTGTCCCCCCGTGTCCCCGTACATGTCCCGTGCTCCTACGTGTCCCCCCGTGTCCCGTGTCTTGTGCATGTCCCCCGTGTCCCCCGTGTCCCCCCGCGTGTCCCGTGTCCCCCCGTGTCCCCCCCACCGACGCTGTCCCCCCCCCCCAGGCCTGGCCCCGGGGCTGCCGTACCCCCCCCAGACGCCGCAGGGGATGATGCCCTACGGGCAGCCCCGGCCCCCCATCCTGGGCTACGCAGGTGAGCGGGGGGCGCCGGGGGGGCGGTTGGGGGTCTGAGGGGCACCAGGGGGGCACCAGGGGGGCAGTTGGGGGTCTGGGGGGGCGGTTGGGGGTCTGGGGGGCACCAGGGGGGCACCAGGGGGGCAGTTGGGGGTCTGGGGGGGCAGCGGGGGGCGCCGGGGGGGCAGTTGGGGGGCACGAGGGGGCAGCGGGGGGTCTGGGGAGGCAGTTGGGGGTCAGGGGGGCAGTGGGGGGGTGGTTGGGGGGTCTGGGGGGGCAGTTGGGGGGCACTGAGGAGGCACCAGGGGGGCGGTTGGGGGTCTGGGGGGCAGTTGGGGGGCACTGGGGGGGCGGTTGGGGCTCTGGGGGGGCAGCGGGGGGCGACAGGCGCTGCGAGGGGCGCCGGGGGGGGGATCCGGCGCAGCCCCCCCCTCACCGCCCCCCGCCCCCCCCAGGCGGCCCCCCCTACCCCCCCGGGCCCTACGCCGCCGGCCGGGGCAACTACGAGAGCTTCCGGGGCCAGGCCGGCGGGTACCTCAACAAGCCGCGCAGCAGGTCCGGGGGGGTCCGGGGGGGCTGGGGGGGGGGGCTGGCTCCTGGGGGGGGTCCGGGGGGGGGACCTGGCTCCTGGGGGGGGGGTCTGGGGGTCTGGGGGGGGGAACCCCGGGGGGGGTGAACCTGGCCCTGGGGGGGGATCTGGCTCCTGGGGGGGGGTCTGGGGGTCTGGGGGGGGGAACCCCGGGGGGGGTGAACCTGGCCCTGGGGGGGGATCTGGCTCCTGGGGGGGGGTCTGGGGGTCTGGGGGGGGGGCAAAACCCCTTTGGGGGGGCTGAGCCTGCCCCCTGGGGGGTCCTTGGGGGCCTGGGGGGGGGTTGATCCCTTTTGGGGGTGCTGGGGGGGGGGCTGACCCCTCGTGGGGGGGTAATTAACCCCCTTTGCACGGGGGGGGGGTTTAGCCCCTTTTAGGACCCCGTGGGGTCTGGGGGGGGGGTCTGAGCCCATCTCGGGGCGGGGGAGCCCCTTTTTGGGAGGGGTCGGCGCCCCCCCACGGCGCCGTCCCCCCCCCAGGATGGTGCGGGGCGACCCGCGGGCCATCGTCGAGTACCGGGACCTGGACGCCCCCGAGGACGTCGACTTCTTCTAGCCCCCCCGGCCCCCCCCCCTTTTGATACGGCCCCGGCCCCCCCGTTTGTACATGCCCCCCCCCCCAAATAAAGGCCCCGTGGGGCAGCACCCACCGCTGGCCTGGCCTGGTCTGTCTCTTGGGGGGGGGGGGTCCTTGGGGGGCTGGGGGGGGCCCAGGGGCAATGGGGGGGGTGCGTTGGGGTCCCCTGGGGGGGGCTGGGGGTGACTTGGGGGGAAATGTGGGGCGCTTTAAGGGGGACAGTGGGGGCCTGGGGGGAACTTGGGGGTCCCGGGGGGGCTGAAGGGTCCCGGGGGGGCTGGGGGGGCACTTTAAGGGGGATATTGGGGCCCTCTGTGGGGCCGGGGGGGGAGGTTGGGGGTCCCCAGGGGGGACGTGGGGGTCACTGAGGGCATCTGTGGGGCTGGGGGGAACTTGGGGGTCCTGGGGGGGGCTGGGGGGGGTTGGGGGGTCCCATGGGGGTGACTGGGGCCGTCTGTGGGGCTGGGGGGGAGATTGGGGGTCCCCAGGGGGGACGTGGGGGTCACTGAGGGCATCTGTGGGGCTGGGGGGGAACTTGGGGGTCCCCGGGGGGGCTGGGGGGGCACTTTAAGGGGGATATTGGGGCCCTCTGTGGGGCCGGGGGGGAGGTTGGGGTTCCCCAGGGGGGACGTGGGGGTCACTGAGGGCATCTGTGGGGCTGGGGGGAACTTGGGGGTCCTGGGGGGGGCTGGGAGTGACTTGGGGGGGGCCCTGGGGCGATGTGGGGCGCTTTAAGAGGGACATTGGGGGCCGGGGGGGAACTTGGGGGTCCTGGGGGGGGGTCTGTGGGGCGGGGGCGGAGCCATCTCTAGGGCGTGACCCCCCCGGACGCCTGGGCCCCCCCCCCCCATCACGCAGGTGCAGCTGGAGGCTTCATTTTTTATTGGTTAAAAGAGCAGAGGGGCGGGACCTCCCCTGGCCAATCGGAAGCTGCCGTTGGCTGCCTCTCCAGCCAACCAGCAGCCTCCCCAGGGCAGCGCCTCCCCCAGCTCGCTCCCCATTGGCTGGGGTCCTCGTGCTCCCAGCACCCCATTGGATGCAGCTGCACAGCCTCCCTGATTGGCTGCTCTGCCAGCCAATGAGAGGGGAGCCAGCGCCTCATTGGCTGTCGCCCAGCAACGGCCATGACGCAAGCAAAGCTCCACTACCCTCATTGGCTGGCCGACAGCTGAGGGTGCCACAGCCAATCAGGAGGAGGCAGCGGTCACCCACTGCTTTCCTATTGGCTGGCAGCTCTGCAGTGCTTCAGGCCAATCAGGGCCTGTCAGACAGCGAGCCCCCCCCCCCATTGGCCAGTAGCTCGACCAATAGGAAGGGGGGTGCCGGGGAGCTCCACCCCTTAAAGCGACAGACCGCAGTTTGGGGGGCAGCAGGTCCCGGAGGGGCCCCCAGAAGCCAGGGGAGGGGGGGGGCCGGGACGCCGGGGTCCCCCGGACGCCGGGGCCCCTCAGAGGGCCATGGCGAGCCAGCCGAGGATGAGGAGGGAGCCGCCGACGG